>NC_053025.1:587221112-587331074 GCF_003073215.2 Triticum urartu
ACGACATCGCCAAATTGCAATGATGAAGCACCTCAATATGCCAGTACAGAGTGGCTCTGAGAAGAGCATCACCCTAGAGGAGCGTTGGATTTCAACCCACAGCACCTGGTCTGATGATGAGGCTCCTCCCCAACCATCCACCTCTTTTGTTGCTGCTGACAATGCCATGGAGGAATCCGATCCCGACGACGATGACGACTCTGCTGATGAGGATCCAGATGCGACCGAGGAGTCAGAGGAGGACTACTGAGCTTTGGAACGCTAGCTTCGCTCTTTTCCTTTTTGGTGTCTTGATGCCAAAGGGGGAGAGGGTTCTATAGGTATCGGGATTTGCATGGGTTGGGTTTCTTGTTTCCTCGTGTTAAACTTTGTTCGTGGTTTCTTGCTGTGTGTGAGACTTATGCTTCTACTCCTTTTATTGCTATCAGTTCGTCGGTTATTACGGTTATTATTATTGTTATTATTGCTATCTATCTGTCATGTTGTCTCTCATATCATGTGCTTAGAGTGGTGAGTCTATAAAATCTAGGGGGATTCTAGCCCTGAAAGTGTGCCCATGCTTTCTAACAACGTGTTCTTATTGGGGCACACATCTAGGGGGAGTTCTGTCTAGATTTCATAGACTTCTCTCGTGCAAATCTTGTTGTTGTCATCATCCGCCAAAAAGGGGGAGATTGAAAGGGCATTTCCCTACTTTATGTTTTGGATGATGATGACAACCCTTTGTTGGTCTAATCCCGTGCTAAATGTTTCAGGTTCTTGACGCTTAGGCTCACATCGGAAAGCTATTGTCTCTTGTAGGAAAAGATCGAAGATGGAGTCCCCTATGCTTTTATCTCTTTGGTCGTATGGAACCCGTACTATCAAGAGGGAATCCTCATTAGTAAGGACTGGGGGAATATTTTCACGTACACCTTCTTCACCCCTCCTTTGTCTTCCTTAGGTGTGTGTGTGAGAGAGAGAGAGTTTTCCTTGTCTCTTCCCCTATCTATTCCTGCTCACTGTTCTGCCCAGCGGTTGTACCGCTCTCTGGAGCGGTTGTACCGCTGGGTCTTGTCGCTCTCCAGATTTGCTCGAGCGGTTGTACCGCTGCCTCCGGGTGGTGGTACCGCCACCATGCTCTGCAAAAGCTGGGGCGGTGGTTCCGTCCATGCACCGCTCAAGTACCGCTAGCGCTTCTGTTTTGATGCGGTTCTTGGGCGGTAGTGTCCCGGTTGGTCCGGTCGTTCCTCGATGACCGGTACCACCGGTGGTCCGAGCGGTTCTTCCGCTCAGAACTTAGCCGCCCAAGAGCTCAAGGCCATGCGGTTGTTCCGGCCAGGCACGGCCCAAGTACCGGTCAAGCTCCTGTTTTGATGCGGTGGTTGTGCGGTGTCTAGGCAGTTAGTCCGGTTATTTTTTCTTAGCCGGTACTACCGCCCGCAGGTCTGGTTGTACCGCTCGGTAGGGTTCTGCAGATACACCGTGAGTCCCAGTTGTACCGCTGCAGTGCAAAAGACACAGTAACGGTTGGAATCTAGGGTTGCTATATAAGGGAGCTTCTCCCACCTACCACTCTCACCTTTGACCTCTCTCACTCCACCATTAATGCACTTCAAGCTCTCTTGCCCGATGTCTCTCTCTAGCCACTCAAACTTGTTGATTTGCTAGGGATTGAAGGAGGAGACCTAGATCTACACTTCCACCAAAGGATATTTGCTTCCCCCATACTTTCTTGTGTGGATTTTGTTACTCTTGGGTGTTTGAGCACCCTAGACGGTTGGGGTCACCTCGGAGCCATATTCCATTGTGGTGAAGCTTCATGGTTTCTTTGGGAGCCTCCAATTAAGTTGTGGAGAGAGCCCCAACCTTGTTTGTAAAGGTTCGGTCGCCGCCTTCAAGGGCACCAATAGTGGAATCACGCCATCTCGCATTGTGTGAGGGCGTGAGGAGAATACGGTGGCCCTAGTGGCTTCTTGGGGAGCATTGTGCCTCCACACCGCTCCAACGGAGACGTACTTCCTCTCAAAGGGAAGGAACTTTGGCAACACATCCTTGTCTCCACCGTCTCCACTCTTGGTTATCTCGTGCCTTTACTTGTGCAAGCTTATTTGTATCATATCACTTGCTTGCTTGTGTTCCTATCTTTGTTGCATCATATAGGTTGCTCACCTAGTTGCATATCTAGACAACCTACTTTGATGCAAAGTTTAAATTGTTAAAGAAAAGCTAAAAATTGTTAGTTGCCTATTCACCCCCCTCTAGTCAACAATATCGATCCTTTCAAGGAGAGACTTGGAGGTTGGCAAGGAATCCTTGAGGAACAACTTGGAGATTAAGTTTGCGGAAAGCTTCACAAAGGTCCGGTTGGAAGGGCTTGAGAATTAAACTGTTGTAGTAAGCCTTCCTGCTCAAAGCGTCAGCAATTACATTGGCCTTGCCTGGAGTATATTCGATACTCGGATTATACTCTTGAATCATCTCGACCCAACGAGTCTGCCTAAGGTTGAGGTTGGGTTGAGTGAAGATGTACTTGAGGCTCTTATGATCCGTGAAGATGTCCACTTTCCTTCCCAACAAGAGATGTCTCCATGTTAAAAGAGCATGGACAACCGCCGCTAACTCGAGGTCATGAGTGGGGTAGTTCTTTTCGTTGGGCTTCAACTAGCGAGAGGTATAGGACACAACTTTCTTCTCTTGCATTAACACAGCACTGAGACCTTGAAGGGAAGCATCACAGAAAACCTCGAATGGTTTTTATTCATCAGGAGGAGTCAGAACTGGAGCTATGACTAACTTCTCTTTTAGGGTGTTGAAAGCGATGTCACATTCAGGCGTCTAGACATACTTCACATGCTTCTGGAGGAGGTTGGAAAGAGGCTTTGCAATCTTAGAGAAATTCTCAATGAATCTTCAACAATAGCTTGTGAGCCCAAGAAAGCTGCGGAGCTGCTTCACATTCTGAGGCGGTTCCCAATTCACAATTGCAGACACCTTCTCGGGATTAACAGCTATACCCTTGGCGGAGATGATATGCCCAAGGTAGAGAACCTCATCGAGCCAAAACTCGCACTTTGAAAACTTCGCATAGAATTGATGTTCTCTGAGTTTGTCCAACACCAATCTCAAATGCTTGGCATGATCCTCCTTGTTCTTGGAAAAGACCAAAATGTCATCCAAGTACACCAAGACAAAATCATTTGTGTAAGGGTTGAAGATGAAGTTCATCATGCGAGAGAACATTGGAGGAGCATTGACAAGGCCGAAAGACATGACAGTGTATTCATAGGAACCATAGCTTGTTCTGAATGCTGTCTTGGGGATATCTTGTTCATGAATGCGAATCTGATGATAGCCCATACGGAGGTCAAGCTTGGAGAATACTTGAGCACCTTTGAGTTTTTCGAAAAGCTCATTGATGTTGGGAAGTGGGTACTTGTTCTTTATGGTCTTCTTGTTCAATGGTCTGTAGTCGACACAAAGTCGGTTCGTGCCATCCTTCTTCTTGACAAAAACAACACCACAACCCCATGGACAAGAACTTGGTCGGATGAGACCCATACGCTCTTGTATATCGAGTTGTTTCTTCAGCTCCTTCAACTCTTCTGGTCCAAGCTTGTAAGGACATTTGCAAACAGGTTCCGTGCCAGGCTCAAGATCAATGACGAATTCAACTGGCCGGTGAGGAGGCATTCCTGGAAGCTCTTCTGGAAAGACGTCTTGATATTCACAAACGACTGGAATCTGAGAGATGGCATTCAACTCGCCATTCTCATTGAGAGAAAATAGTCGAATGGTATCATCACGCGTGGCATAGATGATCACATCCTCAGACGAGTATGTCAATTGAATCTGCCTGGCAACACACTCAAGCTGAGCCTTGTGCTTAGAAAGCCAGTCCATTCCGAGAATAAGATCAATATCCGAGTCACCAAGAACAATAGGAGAAGACAGAAACTTATAGTCGCCCATCTTGATAGACACATCCGGAACGAATACTCGAGAAGTCATTTGTCGGGCCGGAGAAACAATAGACAGAGGTCTCGGCAATACTTGAGTAACCAAATCATGCATAGCCACAAAAGGTCTTGAAATGAAAGAATGTGATGCACCAGTATCAAAAAGAACTTTTGCAGGAATATCGTTAACAGGAAGGTTACCCATGATCACTTCTGAAGAGTCCTCTGCCTGAGCTGCGTTCATCATATTGACCTTTGCAAACTTGGGATTATGCTTGACCACTGCATTGCTGGCAGATCTCACAGGGGGAGGAGGCGGAAGACGCCTCTGGTTGAAGCATTTGTTTGCATAGTGACCCTTCTGCTGACACTTGTTGCACGTAACCTCTGAGAGAGGATGGTGATACGGAGCACCTGACCTTGGAGCATGAGATGAAGCTTTGTTCTAAAAACCTGGGTTGGGTGGGTGGGAAGATCCATTGCCACCTTTACTCTTCTGCTGATAAGGCTGACGGAACGGAGGAGGAGGAGGCAACCAGTACTTTTGCTGCTTAGCTGCCACTTGAGTTGAAGAAGAAGGAGTAGCATCCCTGACTCTCTTCTTAGAAGCATCGCACTTGAGCTGAGCAGCCTCTTGCTTTAGTGCCATGTTGTAGAACTCATCATACTATTTCGGCTCAAAAAGCACGAGAGCTAGTTGCAGATCTTCTCTGAGGCCACCTATGAATTGATAAATCATGCTCTTCTCATCAGGGACGTCTTGTTTGGCGAAGCAAGCGAGCCTCTAGAACAGGATGTTGTATTGGTAAACAGACATACTGCCTTGCTTCAGATTGCAGAACTCCTCACGCTTACTCTCAACAACACTTTGAGGAATGTGGTGAGCTTTGAAGTCTTGGCGGAAATCATCCCAGATAATCACACGACCTCCTCTGGAATCTTTGTATTGTTGATACCACTCAGCAGCTTGGTCTTTGAGTTGGAACGAAGCAAACTTGACAAAGTCCTCAGGCCTGACGTTGCTACACTCAAAATGTTTGCAGATATCCACGAGCCAATCGTCAGCGTCTGTGGCCTCAACATAGTTACTGAAAGACTTCGGCTGGTTTGCGAGGAACTGGTTGAGGGTAGCAAACTGAACTTGATTGTTGCCATGGCCTTGATTTCCTTGGTTACGCTCTTGCAACAGTTACATAAGCATCTGCGTGTTGGCGCTGGTGGCAGCCATCACCGCTTGCCATGCCTCCGGAGGTGGCGGAGGTTCCGGATTCTGACGCGTTGGAGGAGCCATCCTGAAGAGGGTGACATCCGTTAGCATCTTGACAGACATATATTCAAGCTGAATCAATGGATCGAAATTGCAACATATAGCCTTAACATTTGAACAAAAATGAACAAATGAATTCCAAATTAAATGATCACACTTCCATAAATTGAGAAGCCACTTAGATAGAGGTAGATGAATAAAACAACAAGGTACGGATATGAACAAATAATTGGTAAGGATTACCCAATCACAAGCCAACTATCTGCGGAAAGAAATACTAGAGCTACATGAATTCCCACCTATGAAACTCCTAAAACTTTCTGGTTATGCAATCAGGTGTTGGGGATACAGGGGAAGCATAATATCTCACCCAAAACTAGCAAATCCTACATCCAGTTGTATCCATCCTTCAACACATAACCAAGAAACCTTCGGAAATCATTTACCTCAACCTTCGAAAAGCATCCGTTATACGAGTTATGGCAATACTCCCGAACTCCCGCCCCAGTACTGGGTGGCGTCGAGGTTATCTCACCAACAACTTCATAAAAGAGATTTTCGATGTCGGCGAAACTCAAGTATTCCAGAACTGTAACAATAAAATTATGACGACAATACCTCGGAGCTCAACTCCCCGGGACACTGCCACAACCCCTAAATGTCAGGCGGCACCAAGAACAATGTTCTCGTCACAAAACCATCGGAACGATTCCAAGATACCCGCGTGATCCTAAATATTTTTTTAATGAAATTTGAGAAGAAAAGAGTCAAAACTCTATGCCAGGAAGCCTCACCAGAGCGACGAAGGGACTGGGGAGTAAAAAGAATCCTACTCTCCGATATATATAATCCTATAAGACTCAAAACATTTTTCTAGACTCAACAACGCCAGCGATTCGATCAAGCAGGGGGCTCCTAAGTCGGGGAAGGCTCTGATTACCAACTTGTAGCACCCACGATGCGGCTATATCTCCCACGTGTCAGAGCACGACTTAGAGGCATAACCGCATTGTAGGCATGTCGCAAGAGGGGTAATCTTTACACATCCCATGTACTGAATAAGAAAGAGATAAAGAGTTGGCTTACAATCGCCACTTCACACAATACATAAATATAGCATTACATCATCCAGAATACAATCAAGGTCCGACTACGGAACCAAAATAAAGACAACCCCAAATGCATAAGATCCCCGATCGCCCCAACTGGGCTCCACTACTGATCGTCTGGAAAGAAAACATAGTAACGCCCTGAATCATCGTCGAACTCCCACTTGAGTTCAGTTGCATCCCCTGGGCTGGCATCATCGGCACCTGCATCTGGTTTTGGAAGTAATCTGTGAGTCACGGGGACTCAGCAATCTCATACCCTCGCGATCAAGACTATTTAAGCTTATAGGTAGGAAAAGGTGGCTATCTTACGCAAATGAGAGCGAGAAGAGAAGCAAGGCACGGTCGATAAGCTATCATGATCAAGAAGTGATCCTGATCTACTTACGTTCAAGCATAACACGAAACCGTGTTCTTTTCCCGGACTCTGCCGAAAAGAGACCATCACGGCTACACACGCGGTTGATTCATTTTAATTAAGTTAAGTGTCAGGTTTTCTACAACCAGATATTAACAAATTCCGATTTGCCCATAACCGCGGGCACGGCTTTCGAGAATTCAAAACCCTGCAGGGGTGTCCCAACTTAGCCCATCACATGCTCTCACGGTCAACGAAGGATATTCCTTCTCCCAGGAAGACCCGATCAGACTCGGAATCCCGGTTACAAGACATTTCGACAATGGTAAAACAAGACCAGCAAAGCCGCCCGAATGTGCCGACAAATCCCGATAGGAGCTGCACATAACTCATTCTGAGGGCACACTGGATGAGCAGTCCGTACAACTAAAACCAACCCTCAAGTTTCCCCGAGGTGCCACTGCAAGGGGCTCTAATTTGGACCAACACTCAGAGGAGCACTGGCCCGGGGGGGTGTTAAAATAAAGATGACCCTTGAGTCTACAGAACCCAAGGGAAAAAGGCTTAGGTGGCAAATGGTAAAACCAAGCTTGGGCCTTGCTGCAGGAGTTTTATTCAAAGCGAACTGTCAAGGGGTTCCCATTATAACCCAACCGCGTAAGGAACGCAAAATCAAGGAACATAACACTGGTATGACGGAAACTAGGGCGGCAAGAGTGGAACAAAACACCAGGCATAAGGCCGAGTGTCAGTGTTAAAACCGGCGGATCTCGGGTAGGGGGTCCCGAACTGTGCGTCTAGGACGGATGGTAACAGGAGGCAGGGGACACAATGTTTTACCCAGGTTCGGGCCCTCTTGATGGAGGTCAAACCCTACGTCCTGCTTGATTAATATTGATGATATGGGTAGTACAAGAGTAGATCTACCACGAGATCGGGGAGGCTAAACCCTAGAAGCTAGCCTATGGTATGATTGTATGTTGTGGTTGTTCTGTCCTACGGGCTAAAACCCTCCGGTTTATATAGACACCGGAGAGGGTTAGGGTTACACAAGGTCTGTTACAAAGGAGGAGATATCCATATCCGTATTGCCTAGCTTGCCTTCCACACCAAGTAGAGTCCTATCCAGACACGAGACGAAGTCTTCAATCTTGTATCTTCATAGTCCGGCTGTCCGGAGACCCCCTAATCCCGGACTCCCTCAGTAACCCCTGAACCAGGCTTCAATGACGATGAGTCCGGCGCACAGTATTGTCTTCGGCATTGCAAGGCGGGTTCCTTCTCCGAATACATCACAGAAGAATTTGAATACGAGGATAGTGTCTGACCCTGCAAAATAAGTTCCACATACCACCGTAGAGAGAATAATATTTTCGCAAATCTAATTTTCTGACTTGTTTTGACAGTATGATGTTATGTCATGGCCCGGTGATTATTCGAACCGTTTCCTTTAACTAGCCCCGCACATAACGCGAGGCAGTTTTTCGACACGTCTTTGTCAAAGCAGAGATCGTGTCCCCTTATTACGGGATTCTCATCAATACGGGCGTGGGTAACCCAACCACGCCATCGATTACGGCGCTTGGGGGATAAGCGAGTTTTACCAGGCAAGTGGGGACGCTTAGTTTCGTCCGCCCATATAAAGGGATAAGGATTCACCTCTCTATCCACGCCTTGTTCCTCCTTTGCTCATCCGTTTTCGCACACTCGAGCTCTAGCGCCCAAGTCTGCACTTCCCACCTCAACCTTCTCCAACCATGTCTGGGGCGGGAGGCAGGTGGATGGTCTCCTCCGTCACGGATGGAGACATCAAGAAGCTAAGGAGAGCTGGATACCTGCTCGACGACATCGCGCACCGGCTGCCAGATGAGGGGCAGCTCATCCCCACCCCCAGGCCCCATGAGAGGGTAGTGTTCCTCACCCATTTCCTCCGCGGACTGGGATTCCCTTTCCACCCATTCGTCTGGGGGCTCATGTTCTATTACGGCCTGGATTTCCACGATTTGGCCCCGAACTTCATCCTCAACATCTCGGCGTTTATCGTTCTGTGCGAGGCCTTCCTCCGCATCAAGCTCCACTTCGGCTTATGGTTGAAGACCTTCAATGTCAAGCCGAAGGTTGTGGGCGGCCGCCAAGCGGAGTGCGGAGGCGCCATGGTGGGAAGATTCCCAACGTATCATGGCTCGAGGGCTCCTTTGTGGAAACCATAAAGGGGTGGCAATCGGGGTGGTTCTACATCACCGAGCCGCGTGACCCTGCATGGGCAGCGGCCCCCGAGTTCCGATCTGGCATCCCCACGCGGCTCACCTCCTGGAAAGAGAAGGGCATGTCCTGGGGTAGTTTGGGAGAGCTGATCGGACTCCAAACATGTATTCAAAACATGGTGAACAAGAAGCTCAAACTCGTCAACGTGGTCCAGGTCATGCTCCACCGCCGGATCCTCCCGTGCCAACAACGGGAGTTCAACTTGTGGGAGTTCGACCTGGCGTGGCACTGAACTCTGAACAGGCTCTTCGACACAACTCACGAAGATGCCTGGAGGGTGCTGTTCAAAAGCGCCGAGGTCCCCCCTCCCATTACTGAGGATCGCGGATTCAACGCCAAGCCAGTGCGGTAAGCTGCTTTACCTTTCACAGGATACTTATTTTTTATAGATTGACTCCATGCGGGATCTAAACTCCCGTACCTTTGACAGGACTTGCAGGAGACGGCCGAACAGATCGACTGTCCGGCTCCTTTGCCCGAAGGCCCAGCAGACGCTCTTCTAGCAAAGATGCTGACTCCGGCTCCTTATACGGTGCCGGAGAAGACCAAGAAGGCCAAGGGAACCCGAAAGAGTTCCCGACGCCAGGCGTCGTCGGACTCACCGTCCGATGACTCTGCAGCGCACTCCTCCCCTGAAGACGAGGAAGAAGAAGAAGATGCTCCCCCTCCGGCTGGGGGAGATAAGAAAAGGAAGGCCGCCCAAACTGGGGGGGGCGAAGGGTCCAAGAAGGGAAGGACTCTCCTTCCGGACAGTTCCGCCACCGCCGACGAAGGCGAAGACAAGTGGTTGCCCAGGGCCAAGCCCCTGGGGAGATCGTAAGTATTCGGATACCAGAGTAACTCATAGCATTCCTTTGTCGCACTACTTTCCCTAACGTCAAACATAATTATGCAGGCCGCCACGAGCCAGTATCGATGTATCATCGGACGGCTCCCTGGGCTCGTCGGACATGGATAGCGATCCAGTCCTGACCGCCACCTCCCCTCATCCCGCCGACGACGCCGAGGTGCTGTCTCAAGAGGCACCGGATCGAGGGGAGACAATCCCGGAGGTGCCTCAAGGCGACCTTCCAGACTCCGGGAGCCGAGGGGACGGGGCCCCTGAGAGCTCCGAGTTCGGCCCTCAGCCGAACACCGCGCCGGAACCTCCAGTGGTTCCGGGCTCGGGCAGGCGGCCTCCTTCTAAGAGGGGCAAGACGCCTGTGCCGGTGACCTCTGTCCATCCAGAGGCGTCGGACAATCTACTGGAAGCGCTTCGCAGCGCTTCCATCAACGAGAAGCACCGTACTATTATGAATGCGGTGGTCCAGAAGGTTCAGTCTGCCAAGAGCGGGTTGACTGAAGCCTGTGCCAGCCTTCTAACAGGCTTTGAGTTAAGTGTTTTAAAATGCAGTAGAAATATTACCGCATAGATAGTAGCCCCTGATGCTTTGTTCAGTGTTCACAAAGAAAAGCCGAACAGAGGATCAAATAATATCGCGGGAGTCTAATATAAGTATGTCAATATGCATATGCAGGCTTCGCTACTGGCGTTCGCCGCACTGACTGCGGAGGGCGCCGTACTGAAGCAGGACCTCGAGGGGTCCAGGAAAGAGCTCGGCCTTGCCAAGAGGCAGCTCGAGGAGAACAAGGGTAAGTAATACCCTGTCTATAGATATGTATATATAAAAGAAGACGCGATTGCAAAATGACAGGATCATCGTATATTTGCCAGGGGCCACGACCGAGGTGGCGACCCTGAAGCAAGCGCTAACCAAGGCCGAAGATAAAGCGGCCAAGGAGCGCACCGAGCGAGAGAAGCACGAGGCTCAGGTGGGCGAGGTGCAGCAAGAGCTCCAGGCTCTCGTGGCGAAGCACGAGGCGTTGGAGCTTGACTCAAAGAGCGGGAGTCTGAGCTTGCCGCGGCCCTCGAGAGCGCAAAAAGTGCCAATGCCGAAGCCCAAAAGGCCCTCCAGGAGATCGACGCAATGAAGAAGATAGTGGCGGGTAAGGCTTTCTATATGCAAAGCAAGCATGTAAAAGTAAATTACCGATTACTTACCCGAATCCGGAGCTCTCCAGGAGCATTCGCAGATTTGCCCCGCAGTGTGTCCGATGCCGCACTATTTTACCAGGCCGAGGATGGAGGCTCAACGGAGAAGCTGTTCTGGTCTCAGTATGCTAAGGTTGAACACCCGGTGCCAATGAGCGACCAGCTGAAGCAGATGGTCGAGATACATAAGGCGGTCGATCAGGCCATGAAGGGCTTTATAGTCCGGCTGTGGCCTGGCGACGCCCTTCCGAACAGCTTCTTCGGCCTGGTGAGGCGGCTTGTGGATGCCTGCCCGCGGCTGGAGGTCGTCAAGCTATCTGTCTGCATTGAAGGTGCACGCCGGGCTTTCGCCCGTGTGAAATTGCAGTGGGTCAAGCTAGATGCCGTGAAGCTGATCAAGGAGGGGCCGCCGGAGGGCAAGGAGCACCACCACCCCGAGATGTACTACGAGGGTATTCTGCCGGGTGCCCGTCTCATAGCGGACGAGTGTTCAAAAGATGTAATATTTGAGTGAGACTTGCTCGTTTTATCCTGTATTTATGAAAACTTATTTCATATGCGCCATGCAACGCTTGTTTGAATTTAAAATATTACCTTTTGTTTGGTTGTTTATCCAATCTGAGAGATGGCTAGTCCTCGGCTTCTGCCCCCATGCCACGAGTGCTGGCGTGTTCGGGATAAACCTGAGCACTCTTGTTCCCATGTTTGGGTCCTTTGAGGGAGGTGCTCAGCACAGCGAACAAGGCAACCGGACTAATAATGCTTTATCACTCTCACTTAGCCATAGAATTCTATAATTTTAAATTTTGGCGATGCCCCTGGTATTCGGAAGGCTGAATTTGGGGCGCGATACACGCCTTTAAGCCGGACAGGGCTGGCCCCTCGCTCTAAGCGGCATAAGTCTTTAGGGACTCGAAAACCTCGCCGAACAGCGACCAGTCTCTCGCCTTATCATGACAGTCAGTTTTAGCTTTCTCTACTGAGGTGCTGAACCCAGCAGAACCAGGGCACAATCGCAGTAGTTCTCCTAGCGGTACCTTAGACGATAGAGCGGAACGTAAGGTACCAAAACATAGGAGCCGGGCAAACCCAACATTTGACCAAAGACATGATTCAGAGCTGATGCATATAATGCTATAAGTTTGGGGTGTCGCACTTGTGAAAGTGTTCGGACTTTTCACACCGTATTGTGGGGTACGTAAGCCCCTGGTGTATTGGCCGTACCAAAGCGTACGGTTGCAAGGCGTCATTAATGAACACACACACACATATATATATATATATAACAAGAATACAATAATAGTCGTAATGTCATGCATTGTTTATTCAAAAAATTGCGTTAAAGCAGAGTGATACAGATAGTGCGATAAGCAAAGAGTAGGACTATGTCCCTTCCAAGGGCAAGCTGAGGAATGATATTAAATCGAATATTTCGCTCGTTACTGTAATCCACCTGGGAATTCTGTGGTATGACGTAGCTGTCTGCCTCCTTGGTTGCTGCATCATGTGTTCGGCAATAGTGCTGCCGGACAGTGTTTCCAGAGATTAAGGTCCTGAAAAAAGAGAGAAAAATAACCAAACGGGAAGCCCCTAGTGTGGTTTAAGCTGCGTCTTGGGGCGTGCCGCAGTTGTGCCCCCCTCCCCACTTGTGCCCATGGTATTTTTAATGCATAATTATGTACGTGTGGCACGAGTTTCGCCGTTGGGTTGGGATTGGGGTGGCCGCCGTATTGCTACGCGAGCTCAGATCGCGCCAGGCGGTCTATTTGCCGATTGCTCCGAGCGCGCTTGAAGGTGTCTGGGCTTTGAAGCACCGAACTGGTTGATTGCCTTGAGAGGCTGCTTTGCGCTTCTGCTGTGAGGGCCGCGGTGTGCTCCTCTGTTCGGAGAGAGCGCTCTGTGTTTCCATTAACTGTAATAACTCCGCGAGGTCCTGGCATCTTGAGCTTGAGGTATGCATAATGCGGTACCGCATTGAATCTAGCAAATGCGGTTCACCCGAGCAGCGCGTGATAACCACTGCGGAACGGGACTATATCGAAGATTAACTCTTCGCTTCGGAAGTTATCCGGGGATCCGAAGACCACTTCCAGTGTAATTGAGCCTGTGCAATGGGCCTCTAAACCTGCAATGACGCCTTTAAAGGTCGTTTTTGTGGGTTTGATCCTTGAGGGGTCTATACCCATTTTGCGCACTGTGTCCTGATAAAGCAGGTTCAGGCTGCTGCCGCCATCCATAAGGACTCGAGTGAGGTGAAATCCGTCAATGATTGGGTCTAGGACCAGTGTGGCGAATCCGCCATGACGGATACTAGTGGGGTGGTCCCTGCGATCGAAGATGATCGGACAGGAGGACCAAGGGTTGAACTTTGGGGCGACTGGCTCCAACGCATATACGTCCCTGAGCGCACGCTTCCGCTCCCTCTTGGGGATGTGGGTTGCGTATATCATGTTTAC
Organism: Triticum urartu; assembly: GCF_003073215.2. Classification (NCBI taxonomy): domain Eukaryota; kingdom Viridiplantae; phylum Streptophyta; class Magnoliopsida; order Poales; family Poaceae; genus Triticum; species Triticum urartu. The sequence goes on from NC_053025.1 coordinate 587,234,538, forward strand.
CGTCCGCACTTGCGGGGGAAACCTCTTCTGTCCTCCGGTGTGTGGCTGTCGGGGCTCCTCATCATCATCGCTATGCGGCCCCTTGTCCTTGTTTTCGACAATTAACTTGCCGTCCTCCTTGAACACCCAACAATCCCTGTTGGTGTGATTGGCTGGCTTGTCTGGGGTGCCGTGTATTTAACACGAGTGATCGAGTATACGGTCCAAGCTGGACGGACCCGACGTACTTTATTTGAATGGCTTTTTCCGCTGACCGGGTTTAGAGCCTTTGAATCCGGCATTGACTGTCGTATCCTCGGTATTTTCGCTGTTAATGTGGCGCTTATGTTTGTTGCGACGTGACCTGCTATTGCCGTCCTTGGTATCCGAGGTACCATGGTTCTTTGATATGTTATTACTGCGAGCCAGCTAGTTGTCTTCTCCCGCACAAAAGCGGGTCATGAGCGTCGTGAGAGCTGCCATAGATTTCGGCTTTTCCTGACCAAGGTGCCGGGCTAGCCACTTGTCTCGGATGTTGTGTTTGAAAGCCGCTAAGGCCTCTGCATCCGGACAGTCGACGATTTGATTTTTCTTTGTAAGGAACCGAGTCTAGAATTGCCTGGCCGACTCTTCTGGCTGCTGAATTATGTGGCTCAAGTCATCGGCTTCTGGTGGTCGCACATAAGTGCCCTGAAAGTTGTCGAGGAATGCGGCTTCTAGATCTTCCCAACAGCTAATGGAGTCCGCTGGCAAGCTGTTAAGCCAATGCCGCGCTGGTCCTTTGAGCTTTAGTGGGAGGTATTTGATGGCGTGTAAGTCATCACAGCGGGTCATGTGGATGTGCAGGAGGAAATCCTCGATCCATACTGCGGGATATGTTGTGCCGTCGTATCATTTAATATTTACAGGTTTGAAACCTTCTGGGATTTGATGATCCATTACTTCGTCTGTGAAGCATAAGGGGTGTGCGGCGCCTCTGTATTGGGCTATATTGCGACGCAGCTCAAATGGGTCTTGCCCGCTGTGTTCGGCCCGGCGGATTTGCTTTTACTGTATCCGGCGTGACGTTTATCATCTCGCAGAGTGGTGCGCCCTCGTGATCCGTAGATCGATCTTGCATGCTTTGCTTTGTCCTCCAATATGTCTCGCAGGTCTGGCGTATCTCCCCATGCCTTTTTATTTGAATGGCATCGGGGTGGAGGCTGAGTTTTTAGCTGGAATGCCTCTCTATCACGGCCACGGGGTGGCAGATCAGCCGTATCATATGCTTCTTCCTCCAGTCGGGGTAGTAACCTGGACTTTGGGTAATTCTTGGAGGGGCGCTCGAGTTTATATTCCTCGGCCGCGAGGACTTCAGTCCATCTGTCAGCTAGCAGATCTTGATCAGCTTGAAGCTCCTGCTGCTTTTTCTTCAGGCTATTTGCCATGGCCATAAGCCGACGCTTGAAGCGCTCTTGTTCGACGGGATCCTCTAGTACGACGAATTCATCGTCACCGAGGCTTGCCTCGTCTTCGGAGGGGGCATGTAATTGTCATCCTCCTCCTCTCCGTCTGCCGCTCTCTCAGGAGGGTTGGCTTCTCCATCCTCCTGCTCTAAATCTTGCTGGAGGGGATTGTTGTTGTCTTCGGCACTATCCGGAGTGTTATTATCTCATATGCCGGTATCACCACTTTTGCTTTGGCGGGACTTAGAGCGGCGCCGCTGACGTCGGCGCTTGGGTTGCTTCTTGGAGGGGTCATCCTCCGCTATCTCGTCGCCATTGCCTTCTTTGGGTGTATCCACCATGTATATGTCATATGACGAGGTGGCTTTCCAGTGCCCTATAGGCGCTGGTTCATGTCCGTCTCCTACATCGTCGTCCATACCATCGATGTCTTCGGAGTCGAAGTCGAGCATGTCGGTTAAATCATCGACAGTGGCTACGAAGTGGGTGGTGGGTGGGCGTCGAATTTCTTCGTCGTCCGCATCCCAATCCTGTTGGCCATAGTCCGGCCAGGGCTCTCCTGACAAAGAGAGAGACTTTAGTGAATTCAGAATGTCGTCGAAGGGCGAGTGCTGAAAGATATCCGCGGAGGTGAATTTCATGATCGGTGCCCAATCGGCGCCCAGGGCTGTACGAAGTGGGTGGTGGGTGCGCGGATGGTTCAGAGTCCGGAAAAGAGTCCGGCACCTTGGAGTCACGGGCTTCGCAGAGGATTAGGCTGGTGTTCGGCTCGATCGCCGTTGAGACTGCAGCCCCAGAGGCAGTGTCTAGCCACCCGTCCTCGATTGGCGCAGTTGGCTCCGAGCTAAGGGCCGGAGCTGATGCGGGCACGGCCTCTAGGGTACTGTTCGGCGGCAGAGCTAGGTCATACCCATCGTGACAGTGCAGCGCGCCCGGCTGTGGCTCGAATCCGTCGAAGATCAAGTCTCCGCGGATGTCGGCCGTGTAGTTCAAACTTCCAAATCTGACTTGATGGCCAGGGGCGTAGCTTTCAATCTGCTCTAGATGGCCAAGCGAATTAGCCCGCAGTGCAAAGCCGCCGAACACGAAGATCTGTCCGGGGAGAAAGGTCTCACCCTGGACCGCATCGTTGTTGATGATCGGAGGAGCCATCGGGCCTAAAGGTGGCGACACAGAGGAACTCTCAATGAAAGCACCAATGTCGGTGTCAAAACCGGCGGATCTCGGGTAGGGGGTCCCTAACTGTGCGTCTAGGCCGGATGGTAACAGGAGGCAGGGGACACAATGTTTTACCCAGGTTCGGGCCCTCTTGATGGAGGTAAAATCCTACGTCCTGCTTGATTACTATTGATGATATGGGTAGTACAAGAGTAGATCTACCACGAGATCGGAGAGGCTAAACCCTAGAAGCTAGCCTATGGTATGATTGTATGTTGTGGTTGTTCTGTCCTACGGACTAAAACCCTCCGGTTTATATAGACAACGGAGAGGGTTAGGGTTACACAAGGTTGGTTACAAAGGAGGAGATATCCATATCCGTATTGCCTAGCTTGCCTTCCACGCCAAGTAGAGTCCTATCCGGACACGAGACGAAGTCTTCAATCTTGTATCTTCATAGTCCGGCTGTCCGGAGACCCCCTAATCCCGGACTCCCTCACCGAGCCTTCCACCCTTTACCAAGTATATAGGTGCATTAAAGTAAACAAGATATAATAATGATATCCCAACAATAAACATGTTCCAACAAGGAACAAACTCCAATCTTCACCTGCAACTAGCAACGCTATAAGAGGGGCTGAGCAAAGCGGTAACATAGCCAAACAACGGTTTGCTAGGACAAGGTGGGTTAGAGGTTTAACATGGCAATATGGGGGACATGATAAAGCAAGTGGTAGGTATCGCGGCATAGCAATAGAGCGAGCAACTAGCAAGCAAAGATAGAAGTGATTTCGAGGGTATGGTCATCTTGCCTGCAAAGTTCTCCGAGTTGACGTAAGCTTGATCCTCGTAAGCGTACTCAACGGGTTCCTCGATCACGAACTCGTCTCCAGGCTCTACCCAAGGCAAGAACACAAGCAAAAGAAACCACAATCAACCACGGGGCAATGCGCAAGCAACATGATGCAAAACATGGCATGATATGCGGGATGTAATATGCAATGCATATGCGTGCTCCGGAAGGAAAAGATTGAACCAGGCCTCAACTTGGCAAACCAAGTGCGCCACTGGAAAGATGAGTTGATTTCGGTCGAAATCGATATAAAGATCACCGGAATCGGTTGCAAGGTTTACAAATGGCAAGCAAAACAATAATGGCACAATTCTGCGATTAACAGCACGACGCCATCTAAAATGCAACAAGAAACTAAGCTACTGCACTCTAACATAGCAACAAAGCACATGGCAGTGATCTACTCAAGATGCTTGGCAAAATATGAACACTGAGCTACGGCTAAATCACACAAGAGCGGGTTCAAACAAGCATGGCAAAAGTGCAAAAGATATCAGCTTCACAGACTTAGAGAAAATACTAACATGTCAGGAATTAACATCGGGAAGCGATGTTTAGAGCAAGATATCAACATGCTACAGGATCAGATCATAGCAATACAAGGTATGGCATGAATCTACTCAAAGCATATAACAAAAGTCCCTTCCTGACCATAAGGCAAAAGGGCACAGAAAATAAGATGGCACCCATGTAAACATAGCAAGTTTCGTTAACAGATTCAGACTTAGCAGAAAACTAGACATGGCAAAAACAGAATTATGTAGGCATGTTTGCGAGCTCGAGCACTCAACACAAGGCATCGCATGACAAGCTAAGCATACTCCCAGCAAGAAGACATGATCAAGAAGCTAACCATGGCAAGAAACATCTCATAGCATGCATGGATCAACTACAACAACCTTGGCAAAATTGATTAACATGTAAACAATCTGCCAGGAACATTTTATAGCAAAAGTAGAGCAAGATTGAGTCATGCTAGGGCACTCCATAAATGCAAACAGAGACATGGATCGATAGAGCATGACCATATGTCAAAATCATCCTTACTGAACATACTCAAAAGAGGCATGGATCACTCTGTATCAACATGAAAACATGGCATTGAAATAACAACAACGAAATGACAGTGAAATTCTAAGTCCCTGAAATCAGCAACATCACGAGAGCTACTTTGCATGCTTGTGCTAGTCACCACATTGATCACAAAAATACATGGCATACACCCCTGTAAAGATGGCATGGCATAGCCCAAAACACATGTAGAGTTCAAGTCCATAGGAGGCACACAATAATCATGGCAAAAATGACAAATGCTCATAATCTGATAAGAAACAGGAACTAACATATTATAGCATTCTTGCAATAGCAATTTGGGCATCAAGATGGACTCAAACAAGCATGGTGAAATGGAACAAAATAAAGAGGACATCCTAACGAAAATTTTGATATATTACACGCGCAAAACGGAGCAACGGATGATGAGTTATGATGCAATGAACAGAGCTATAAAATATGTAGAAAAATGACTTAGAAATATCTCGGGGTCAACCCTAGGTATTGACCCGATCCAGATCTGGCGCACGGTTCCCGAGGATCGCCAGATTTCTCGCCGGGGTTGGAGGATATGGGCGCCAGAGCTGTAGGGGACGGCGGCCGGAGTGGGACTTGGCGTCCGGCGCTCCTCGGGCGGAGCAGCGGCGCGGCGCGCGATGACGACCGGCGGAGCGGGGCGGTGGGCGGCGAGGCGCGGTGGCACACCGGCGAGGGCGGCGCGGCGGAGGCCTGGCGGCGGCGAGCAGCGGGCGAGGCTCGGGCGGTGGGGCCGGCGCGGGAAGGCGGCTGGCTTCGGCGGGCGGCGTCCGGGCCGGGAGGGCCCCGCCTGGGCCCCGGCGGGCCGGCGCGGGCGGCTGCGCGGGTGAAGTGGGCGCGGCTGCCCCGGCGAATAGGAAAATGACACATGGCGGTGGAGAGGGAGCGGACACGTCCGGCCTATGGGGGGAGAAACGTTCGGCGGCGGCGGGGAAGAAAACTAGGGCTTGGGACCCGAAAATGGAGGGGTGCACATATTTATAGGTAGAGGGAGCTAGGAGAGTCCAAATGAGGTGCGGTTTTCGGCCACGCGATCGTGATCAAACGGCCGAGAGGATGGAGGGGGTTTAGATGGGTTTTGGGCCATTTTGGAGGGGTGTTGGGCTGCAACACACATGACGCCTTCACGGTTCCCTGGTTAACCGTTGGAGTATCAAACGAACTCTAAATGGCACGAAACTTGACAGGCGGTCTACGGGTGGTGTACCAAGGCCGCTTGGAAAATCTTGGTCCACTCCGAGAATATTTAACACCCGCTCATGAAAAGATGCAAAAGGGGGCGCCGGAGGACGTAGGAGTGCCGGAATGCAAAACGGACAACGGGAAAAAATGCTCGGATGCATGAGACGAACACGTATGCAAATGCGATGCACATGATGACATGATATGAGATGCATGACATGGACAAAATGCAAAACGAAGACAAAACCCCAACCACGAGGTAATATCATAACTTAGAGCCGAAAATGGCAAGAGTTGGAATACAAATATTGGAAGTTACATACGGGGCGTTACATCTGCCTCCTTGTTTTTGCTATAATATCTAGTAGTCAACTGATCCTTGATCTTTTCTAACATAGTAATAATGGGCAACTCTCTAGCATCAAGGATATACCTACATAGTAAATTATGTGATGCTATGTTAGTTATCTAGCAGCTCACAAGTAGAGAGATCATTCAAATAATTAAAGGCAGAGGATAACTGGCCTGTTGAAAACTCCACAATTGTTATTGAGAAGTAGGTCACACTTAGGAAGTTCTCTGAAATAAGCTTTGCACCATGTACTAGGATTAATTGCCTCCAAATACTCATATCCCTCCCGGGTCAACTCTTTCATCTCTACCATTCTTGCAAGCCAATCTGCCCTAGTGGTGGCCCTTGCAATTTGCCACAATTTTTTTTTCAGGATATCCCCTTTCCAGTTCTTGGAAAAGTTCTGATGTAGATGCCTTACACAAAATCTATGTTCAGCATCAGGGAAAACAACTTCTACTGCATTGATCAACCCCTGCATTCACATAGAAATACAATTAGATTACCAAAAAGACACATGAAAACACAAATAATAAAGGAAGTGTGCATTACATACTAAGATACATTTTGTCTATCACTCATCAGTGTCCATGGGGCAGTGTTGCGTATGAGAAGTTCCTCTTTTAATGTGTTCAAAAACCACATCCATGTGTTCTTGTCCTTAACTTCTACTACACCTATGGCAATAGGGAAGATACAATCATTGGGATCATTTCCAACAGCAGTCAACATAATTCCCCCATACCTAGTCTTTAGGTGACACCCATCAATGCATATGACAGGTCTACAACTAGCTAAAAACCCTCTTTTGGCAGCATACAATGACATGTATAGGCTCTCAAACTTCCCATCCTTAACTGTTAGAAACATGCTGCTCCCAGGATTAGTTGTTCTTATTTCTTCTGCATAGTCCCATAGCATGTCATATTGCTTCAGTTCATCTCCTTTTATTTGCTTTAGTGCAATCCTTCTTGCTCTTGAAAGTTTGCTCCTTATTGTGGTCATATTGAAATCAAGCCGCACTATCCTTGCAAAGTCCTGAAGAGACATTTTATCATCTGCCCTGAAATTTTCCAAATATCTATTTGCTAAGTATCTTGCAGTAAACTGCTGCAGCTCCCATTTCAAGATGGCAACGGGGACGAAACCCATCGGGTTTTGCCTTCCCAAACCCATCCCCACGAGAAAATTGCAAACCCGTCCCCGTACCCATCACCGTGTGCGGGGCTAGTTTTTTGCCCGTCCCCTAAACCCATCGGGTTTCGGGGAACCCACGAGGAACCCGCGATAAAATCAAAATATTTAAACAAACATAGTGGCGACAAAGAATAACATTTCAAAAGCAAAACAAGAACATTTCAGCTGCATAACTTGAGTAAATTTCAACAAAAAACAATAGTAGATGGTTCAACAGCTATATAAGTTCTAAAATAGAACTTATAGTTCACAAATCACTTTAAAGTTGGAATCATCATGGCATATTTCACATCTCCAAGCCTCCAAACGACCATCTTCAAATCTTCCAATGCAAAATCAAAGTGCCAAGTCCTAGGGAAGATCAAAATTCGCTCAAGCTAAAGTTAAACATGAGAAAAATATGCAGATTGGTATATGAAATTTGCAAGTACCTGTACTTCACCTGCATTCCCTCTTGAATGTCTTGAAGACAACTCCAAAAGCTTTGTCCTTATTCATTGTCAGCATCTATGAGAATCAAATAAGTAGTAATGAACATCTTATGAAATATTGCAGCATGATAATGATAAACTTTATGTTGATATGTAAAGAAAGACACACCTTTATATTTTTTTCTAATCCAATCTTGTGAACACATCAGGGCCTCTAAGATTTCAGGGGTAAGATGACTACGGTGGTAAAAAAATAATGTAATTTCGTGGGTATTGCCGGGTTTCGGGTTCGGGGACTACCGAAACGGGTGTAAACCCACGAAACGTGTCGGGTTGTATAATGTGCCCAACAACAGCCCCGCGGGGATGAAAAGATGCCCATCCCCGTCCCCTAATAGGGTAAAAACCCACGGGGACGCGGGTTTCGGGGCCCCATTGCCATCTTGACTCCCATTCCTTTGAGCATGTGTGTTCTCCAATGTATTTCTTCACCACAAAGCTCTTTGTCCTGCTGTCAGGTGCAGCAAACAAATACCAAGTACAACCCTCCACACAATGAGCCCTAACTCTCTGCTTATCATTCTTAAGATATTTGATATGCACTCTATTCTGCACAATGTACTCCTGTATTGCTCCTCTAAGCTCAATGACTGGTAGAAACACCATGCCAATGTGGAAATCAAGTTCCTTCATGTTCTCAGGCCTGAATCTTTTAAGCTTTACCTTCTTCTTCTTTTTCTTCTGTCCATGTTTGTCCTTCACTTCAACTTCGATCTTCTTCAGATTTAACATCCTCAACATCTGAATCTTTGAGTTCAACCAATTCTTCTGAATCATAGTCATTATCATCAATCCACTCTGATTTCCTCTTATTTTTCTTCTCATGCTTGTCATCAACCCATTCTACAAACAGATCATCATCATCCTTCTGAACTTCATTGTCAGAGTCAACCCACTCTGAGCCACTACTACTGTCATCAGTTTCTTGCCCATGCACTTCCACTCTTTCTCTTCTCTTATTTGTTCTCTCCTTTTGTACATCTGTCTCAGCCCTTGTCCCACTGCTGCTGCCCACATGTGCTTCATTTAGCTTGCCCTTCATAGCTTTGGTCTTTAGTCTAGGACTATTCCTGATATGCAAATTAACACCATGCTTTGTTGCACTAAGCACTGGTGGAAGCTCTGTAGATCCAGTGATGCACACATCATCAAAGCCTATGTTACCAGTTAATTCTTTGTGATCAACATATAGCTGAAAATGCTGAAACTTCGGAACAACAGCAGACATGCTAAGTGTGTCTGTATCCCAGTCTACAATCCGCAGTCCTGTATCCAAATTCATACCAGGGAGCAGCCAATAAACATTACACTGGGCCATATCATATCCTAGCTGCAGCAGAAAGTCATTGATCCAAAGTGGAGACCATGTCTCAACTTCACATCCATCAAAATACTCGATTTTCCCATCAATATAAGACTTGTTCGACCCAAATCCACAAAACAGCCCACCATAATTGATTTCAATAGAAAACACTTCTTCATTTGGTCCTATCATTACAATGGAAACAATTTTTCAAATTTCAATTGATGTATTGCAGCGAAAAAATTACAAAAGAAGTGGTCTTTTGGAATTTAGAACTGAAACCCTAATCCTAACCTCAAATCAGAGCATGCGGTTTAGGAATCCTAAATGTGACGGTGCAGATCGAAGTAAATCTATGACTATGGCACAGTCCTTGCAGATTAGAAGCACTATAGGAGCAGAGGAGCGACAAGATTAGGGTTCTTACCGTAAGAGGGAGGAGGATCGCCCACTGGCCGTCGCAGAGGGGGCATCTTGACGAGCACCCGCTCAGATTGCCCTCCAGATCACCTCCGCTCATCACCGCACGGCGGAAATCGCCACCACATGCAGGAAATCATCGCCGGCGCCGCCGCCGATCGCCTCTAGTGTCGCCAGATTAGCCGCGAAAGAGGAGATGGGATGCCACTGAGAGGGGAATAGATCGGGAGGGGCTTATTGCAAAATTTCTCGCCTGGCGGATGGGCCCTGTGTCGACGTGGCGTGGGTCAAAGCGCCACGAGGGCAGGTCAGCGAGCGCTAGTGAAGAAAAGGACCTCGGGTGAACCACTTATGAAAGAATTGGGACCTAAAGGTGCATTTTTAAAAAAATAGGACTAAAGTGACACAACGACGAAACTTTTAAGACCTCCAGTGCATTTAACTCCGTTTTGGAGGAGAAACCTCCCACACCAACACAACTAGTGAGGGAGGAGGAGGCAACCCAGTGCCCACACATATCATCTCTCATCTCTCATAGGGTTTGGAGAGGATAGGCTTGGGTTGTAAGGGTATCTCCACCGTGACCCCCCAAATTAGACATTGGATCCGTCAACTGACCAATGCAGACCAGTCTGTGGATAGAGATGCGGGAGCCGGCCATCCAACCAGGCCCGCATGGGAAGAATCCGGCCTATTTGGTTGCTCGCATACACTGTGGGGCCTGCATCGCACGAACTTTAAAGCATCTCTGGGCATGTCTCGCTGGGAACACTTATATCGGCAGTTTCTAACGAGCCAGGCCAAGTTGAGCCACAACAAGCGCACGTGGGTGGGCCCCTTGCACGAGAGGAGGCTGGAGGGATGCAAGTTGTGTATGTGCTTCTTCTTCTACCTCCTCTAACCTCTTCCCTAATCTCCTTTCTTCCATGTCACAAGAGTAATAATCAATGTCGTTGTTTCGGGTCGATCGTAACAAACTCTATTTTCTTCTTAATTAATAGATGAGGCAAATCTTTTGCCTTCATTTAGAAGAAAAAAAAATGCCTGCTTTGCCGAAGTTCTACCAACCACTTTCATTCGTGTCTTCTACCTCAATATGGAAGAAGCCTGGTCCACTGTTAGCACTACCCTTGTACTGGGGAGTGGGCATTGGCTTATACCATGTTTGGCAAACATCCATATGGTGGCAAGGGGTTTTACAAATGAAGCAGACTTTAGGAAGTTGGCACATGCCAATAAAGTGGCCCGGTTGGCCACAATTGAAGCAGATGGCACCAATGAATTTAGGACCCACATTACTAGCAGCAGCATCCACCTGATCAATCTGTTTTCCAACTTGAGTACTACCAGAACTATTATCTTACACAGCAGCAGCAGCAGACTTCTGTTGTGAGTTCTTGCTAGACCAACACATCCATTTTTTAGTCGTGCAGTGAACAAAACAAACTATGCAAGTGGATGTAAAAGTAAACTATGCAAGTATGGCACGATTACAGACCACGTTGATTCATCATTCTGAAACACCAAAACTGTAATCAGATTACAATATAGGAGTAATTTCTTAGTTCAACGAGAACCTACCGTATCTGCAACTCCAAGTTGAGAAATCTGAAAACGCAGGCTACTTGGTCTGCCACCCGTACCTTACCGGCCGTCTGCTTTAGCGACAAGAGAAGATGACAACACTGATTTTTCTGAGATACACAAGACACAAACGGGTTACAAGACAAGCCTATCGATTTTACATGAGTAATAATCTCCATTATTGAAGAAGAAAAGGGTTTCGCTATGGTCCTTGCAAGGCAGGCACTAGTGTCATCTTTTAGTTTCTTGCTTGGTTGAATTCAGTAGCTGCTGACGATGAGGAGGCCGATGGCGGTGACGACGATGGTGGACGGCACCCCGAACCGGAGGTGGCTCCAGAAGGACAGGTTGTAGCCGAAGAACTGCGCGCGCCTCGCCTGCTCGCACACGATCAGGTTCGCCGCCGACCCCAGCAGCGTCAGGTTCCCGGCCACCGTGCTCACGTACGCCAGTATCAGCCATGCCTTCCTCTCCGACGCCGGCGAGATCGCCGCGGCCGACGCGGCCACCCTCGTCCCCAGCAGCAGAACTGAATGAAACACCAAAGTTCACAAGTATGTATTGTTCAGAGCACTGCATGCGGTTTGCAATTGCCAGGACTGAACCAAAGTTCAGAAGTACTTATATTGGTTACCTGTGGGAACATTTGATGCGACGTTTGAGAGGATGAGGATGACGAGGCCGAGGAGCGCGACGCCTCTGGCGCTGTCGATCCGCGAGTAGGGCTCCACCAGCTCCCACATGGTGTTGGGTATGCCGGTCTTGTTGAACCCGTCCACGGTGATGAACATCCCGCAGAAGAAGATGAGCAGCGAGTAGGACACCTGCCAATGCCATGGTGATCGATCATTGTTCATTCATGCTAGATCAGCCACGAGTAGTAGGCCATGCTCATGGTTCATGGTGGGTTACCTTCTCGAGGCAGGCCTGTGCGTCGGTGAAATCGAGCGCGAGGAGGACGAGAGCGGCGGTGATGGCGGTCCAGGACATGTTGAGGCCCATGAGGAGGGCGATGAGCATGCCGAGGGTGATGAGGTACACGGCCGTCTTCCACACCAGCACCTTCCACCTCTTCTCCACCACCTCGGGAAGCTCCCCCTTGTCCTTGTCGCCGTTGGCGGCGGCCTCGTCGTCCGTGGGCGACGACGGCGGCGCGTCCTCGATGATGACGCTCCTCTGCTGGCTGGCGGTCCTGGTGAACTTCCTGGAGGAGGCGCCGTCGAGGACGGGGACGGTGGAGACCTCCACCATCTCGTGCGACATGCTGGAGGAGCGGAGGGACCTGATGGAGAACTGCATGTCGGCGTCGGCGGCGGCGTTGGAGTTGGAGTTGACGCTCCTGCTGCGCAGGTCGCCGTTGACGCTGGCGCTCCGGATGATGGGCTCGCTGACGCAGTCGAAGTCGTCCGGGTTGAGCGAGGAGACGTGCGACATCCTGGCGGGCGTGAAGCGGTGCGAGGTGACCTCGTCGTCGCCGACGAGCTCGGGCCCCGTGGAGACGACGCCGCCGCGCTCCTGGTCGGCCGGCTCGACGGCGAGGTACCGCCAGAAGTAGCAGAGGAGGATGGCGGCGTTGGTGAGCACGCCGACGATCATGGCCGGGAAGACGCCGAGGAGGAACTGGCCGAAGGAGATGCCGCTCTCGACGGCGATGACGAGGTTCTGCGGGTTGCCGATGGGCGTGGCGGCGGAGCCGATGTTGGAGCTGGTGGCGAGGGCGAGGAGAAACGGCTGGGGCGGGAGGTTGTTCTGGCGCGCGACCTTGAGGATGAACTCGGTGAGGACGACGCAGCAGGTGTCGTTGGTGAAGAGCGCGGAGGCGATGGCGGAGACGATGCAGACGCGGAAGAGAAGGTCCTTGGGGCCGCGGCTCTTCCACTGGAGCAGGTTGCCGAGGTACTTGAACATGTCGGCGCGCTCCAGGAAGATGGACACCACCATGGTGCCGAAGAGGAGGCCGATGATGGGGAGGTCGATGGCCGCGTACGCGTCCTCCGGGGAGATCACGCGGAAGAGCACCATGAGCATGGCGCCCAGCAGCGAGCCGGCGGTGCGGCCCACCGGCATGAAGGGCACGCTGGGGAACACCGCCAGCACCCAGAAGATGCCGAACGCCACGCATCCCAGCACCACCTTGGACGTGTGCGCCAGCACCATCTTGGATGAATTCCACTAGCTAGCTAGCTAGCTACTCTGCACTTGGAACAAGATGAAGAACCTGTCGCAGCTAAACTCAAGAACAGTAGAGCGAACAGCAAGTTATCCCCGGGCGGCCAAGTCAGACTAGGTTAATCGCAGGAGCGATCCAGCTGCTGGAGTCGATCGGCAGCAGCGACGGCAATCTCTCCATGCACGCGCAGCTAAGCTCAAGAATATCCTGCAAAATCCGAGCAACAAAAGAAGAGCTTTAAATCCGGAGGCTAAAGAAGGTATGATCAGTGAGCAGAAAGGAAAGCAAAGATCCTGCTGTGGACGAAACGAGTTTGATTTTGGCCGGGGGAACACAAAAAACGGGCGGATTAGCGAAAACCGGGGACAGGCACAGCGCATATGGGATGGAATGGATAGCAACAATCAATCAAGCAGAAGCAGAAGCAGAAGCAAGCAGAGCACCACCGCGCCTACTCACGTTGTGTCCTGCAACAATCCAAGCGAGACAAGATCAACAACCCTACACATCCAAACTAGATCTCGAGCTCTGTTCTAGACATGCTCGGGACCCAAATTCCAAATGGATTGGGACCGTCACGGATCCGTTCGTGAAGTGGTGCCAAGAACACGCACGCACGCACGCACGGGACACGGGATCTTGCGTTCTAGATAGACTGGTTTCCTGAGAGGAAATCTATGAAATTGAACTCGGGTTGGGGATCGATCGCTGACCTCGGACCGGAGTAGGGGCGTGGAGGAGGATAGTCCACAGTGCGGTCCTCTCTGCTGCGGCGAGAGCGAGGAGGAGGAGGAGCGGTGGAGAAGTGGAGGCGGTCTGTAAGTGGAGGCGAGAATAAAGCGAGGAGGGGCCGGCTATAAATAAAGGCGAGGGGCCGCGGCCACCACCATGAGAGCGGCGGTCAGCTTTCGTGGATGAGGCGACCCCGGTCGGGCCCCACCGCCGACGACGATGAATGAATTGAGGCTCCTCCTAGGATCACCATTTTTTCTTTGAGAAACGGATCAGCATTTTGTTATGCACACACCGGGTGGTGCCTCCATGTTTTGAGTCAACCAGCAGCCATGTGCCACGTGTTTCGGTATAGGCTTCGCCCACACCCTTTTTTTTAGCTGGTTCAACGGACCACACATTCAGACATAAAAAAAAATTGTGTTAAAGAAACTTTTGGATACTAATGTAAAAAACGCTCTTATATGGGACGGACGGAGGGGAGTACTAAAAGTGGATTAATTCAGCAGATTGTTTCTTCAGCCATGTTTCTTTACAAATACTAAATCAGTTTTGCTACAGCATATCTAGATGTGTCATAAGTATTGCACATCTAAGTTATATGTCATTGATTTTACGTTGAGATATGTGTGGATATTTTTTTTTACTTTTTTCTTTTCCTCTTCATACTTGATTCACTCATTTAGATGTGCAATAACTAGAGCACATCTGGGTGTGCCCTAGACACACCCATACTAAATTTAGCCTTGTTACTCCAACTGTCGGATGTTCCCAGAAAGAGGGAAATATCCGTTTGATTTGTTTTTCAGATTATATTAAGAGGTTTATTTAACGTGCTCCCTCTTATCTCCTCTTTTTACATGAGAGGTAAAAGTATACCCGGTCCGACTTTTGTTATGTATTTGGTTGATTCCCTGAAAGTTGTTGGGTAGATTGTTCCTTTTGACTATGATAGAAAGAGGAAAACTGTAAAACCTACCCGTATCACCACCAAAAAAATAGTGCTGTCGGTTTCTTGATGGTCGCACAAGTGGATCTTGTTTTGCTAAGAAAAACGAAGGAAATAAAGAAACTAATTAAGACCACCCCTGACTCGACACGATTCATTTTGAATTTTAGCGTGACAAAGCAAAGTGGACGACGTGTGTGGCACGACAACCACCAAATCACATATTTATAGTGGTAATTTCGGGTTGAAGTTAGCCTCTTGAAAGCAAAAAACCTCGGATGTATTGAAGCATTTATATAAGAGCCATTGAGCCTAAGTTTGTCACAGTGATGCCACGAGGGCAACACAAAAGAATCAACGAACGCGAAACATATAAACTTACTCTGACCTTTGTTATATACCTGGTTGATTCCCTAAAATTTGCAGGATATGTTTGTTCCTTTTGTCAATGCTAGGAAGCGAAAACCTACTCGTATCACCACAAAATAAAAAGTTTTGCCAGTTACTTGAGGGTTGCACAAGAGGTTTTGGTTTTTGTGTGAAAATGAAGGAAATAAAGAAAGTAGACCACCCCTGGCTCGACACGATTCGTTTTTGTCTTTTAGCATGACAAAGCAAAGTCGACGACGCGTGTGCCACGGTGATCACCAAATGACATATTTATAATGGTAATTTCAGGATGAAGTTGGCCATTTTCAAAGTAAAACCTCGGACAATTTGAAGTATTTATATGTAAAAACTACCGGGACTAAGTTTACCGTGGTGGCACCATGAGGGCAGCACGGAAGAATGAAAGAACACAATGGAGTATAGGAGACGGCTTTGTAAAAAAAAGAAAAATAGGTAGTTGAATAACTCAACATGTTTTTTCTCTTTCTAGAATGCATAACTTAACATATTTATACTAAATAAGAATATTCTGTATCTGTATTTCGATTTAGTGATAGACTCATGTACCCAATTGCACTCCACTGTATATTCAAGAAATGGTCTATAATCTTATTTTTTTGTTATCTATGTTTGTTCTTGTATCATTTCGAAAAACCTAAGGATGGCATGAGGACTACACACGGGTTGCTCAAAGAGGGCGGTCTTAGCAATTCCGCATGTCATCAATCGGGCTAACGCATGTGATTCGCCGGGCAGCCGGGTAGCCAGCCACGAAGGAGCCGTGATCCCTTGCCTTTGGATGGATTTGAATGATGATTAACGTTTGCGCGTGGGACGTGCGTGCGTGGCGGGCCAGCAGCTGATGCCGCCAGCGATTCCCTGATGCTGATGGCGCCGTTTCTTCGCATCCAAGAAACCCGTTGAGCTTGGGGAGCAGAAACCCAACCCGCGTATGTATTGTATGCATGCGCTCACGAAAAGGACGCGAAAACGCGTGCGCTGCTCGCTGATTCGCCATCTCCACCGTCCGTTCTGCTGTTGTTGGTTCGACAATAATCGCGGGAGGCTTCGGTCATGGAGACTACTGCTGCTCGGCGGTCACTGCAGTGCCAGTTCAAAAAGGAAAGGATAGTTTTGAGACTGACTGTGTGCTTGTTGCTGCGTCTCTTGCAAAGGATAATTTTGACAGGTCAGCGCTATTTGATTTGAAGAAGGAAGCAATGAGTATTTCCAAGATGCTACCTATGGTCAAAATTTCAAAGATTAACCGATCAGCCAATGTGGTGGCTCATCTTATTGCTAAGTATAGTTTTGATAATAGGTCAGACGGTATTCCTGTTAATGATGTTCCGGCCTGTGTGATGAATTTTGTAATGAGTAATTGTAATAACTCTGTTGGTTAATTAATATATGAGGTGGTTTTTTTTAAAAAAAAGGAAAGGGGAAGAGAGATGAGATTGGGACGCTACAATGCTCATGCCATGGGCTGTGGGCTGCTCCAGAGCCCACCATTTCTTGTCTCGTCACGGCCTGCGTGGTCCTCAGATCCATCCACGCGCGCGCGCACACACTGTGTGGGTAGTACAGTAGCACTGCCTCCGATGTGGCTGGCCTGATCCACGTCCACGGAGTGCTGTGCTGAGCTCAGATGTCACGACCTCGTCGCGCTAACCAATTGCATTGCCGACCAATGGCGATCGAGTAATCTGGTGCTAATGCTAGCATCGGAAGAAAGTGCAGCTAACGGACTGCCAAGAGCACAAAGCTTGGCAGTGGGAGAGCTTTTGGCATGGGGGAAGTGATGATGTCCGGGCCCACTGCATGAGAGATTTTTGACAAAAGCGGCACCAAACGTGGGGGACTCCGGTTCCCACAAAATTGTCCAAAAAAAATATTTCTCGGTTCCCACCAGCGCTTCCGTGTCCAAGTCTTTGCTCTACTGTCCGTTTGGACACACGTACTGTACGATACAGTAGTTGGTACAGACATTTTTTTGGGGGGGGGGGGGGGGGGGGGGGGAGAAGTTGCTACAGACATTTTACAGCTACAGGTTTACGCACTGTCGAAGCAGACTCACAATCTGTGAACCTTTTAAAACACTTCGGCGAAAAAATTAGCCCAAAGAAAATCTGTTTAATCCCAGGATCAGACTCATGAGAAATAAGAAGCTTTTTTTTCCTCAAAAAAAATAATAATAAATAAGAAGCTTTTTGAAACCATTAATTTTTTTTCTTGATCGAGGTAGGGACTCCAGGCCAAGTTGCTTCGTCCGGGTTCAATTACGGTTGAAATCACCATTGCATTCATGCATGTTATGCTAAGGGTCCCACCACCCAATAATAATGATTCAAACTAGGTCGGCAGTGAAAACTCTAGACAAGTAATGTCTTATCAGAATATATTCCGACCATCTAGAAACAATGTTTGATGCATAAAATTATCGTGGCGAGCTCCTTTTCAGCAGAAAAGGGGCAAACCAGCCACTTGTCCGCGTCTTCCTTGCCTAATTGCAAGCAAAGAGAGATTCGTATTACTGCAGCTATTATTAGAAAATTATTGAAATTTATTACAGTGTCGTGATTCTTTTTTGGTCTCGCGATATGATTCGTTTCCAAGTCATGTCGCAGCGATTTGCTTTCGATTATAGGAGAACAAATAACAGTAGCACTCAGAGACAGAGCAAAATCCCCCCCCCCCCCCCCCCCCCCTTTCTTTTCCTTTTCGCGGGGAGCAAAATCCTTGTGTGTAAATCTGTCTCCGAACTCTGATGAGCAATCGGGTGCGTGGGCATGACGACATCGCGCGTACGAGCTGGACAGTCCACCAACAAATAACATCTCCCGTGCGGCCGTGCACACACGTCTTCACACCGCCGGCCGGCCGCCGTGGGATCCCTTCCACGCAGCCGTATCCAGCCGTCCGATTACCGAGGCAGAAGGAAAAGGAAACTCGACTTTTGCACCCGTGTGTTGTGTGTGGCAGGACAAGATCACGCTGGATCTTTCCTCGCCGTCGCTTTGCGCCGGAAAGCCAACCGCTCGCCGTAAAAGTGCCAAGCTGCTGCAGAGAACATGCCAAGCGAGCTGAAAGAAAAGTCTAGCATATTATTTTGTCAATTTCGTTCGGGGATCGGCGTCTGCCTGTCAAGCTGTCGCGCTTCCGGGCTGGACGGGTGGCCGACGCCATCCGTTTTTTTAAACCCCGCGGATTAAGCGCGAAACGGACAACTACCAACGTCTCGTGTTTCACACGAATTTTGGTTGTTTTGTTTCGGTGGTGCAAGATACAGCCACGTCGACGGTCCACCCTGCTGTTTTGCAGAGGAAGTACGGCATTCCTGTGGGTTCGCCAGCAAAAGGAATCAACCTACGTCCCCACCTAAATAAAAAAAAGGATACTTAAGATCTCGTGGTTTTGGTTTACAATATAATAAAGAGTCAAAGACCGGTCTCACTCCCGATGGATAGCTGATTATGTTTATGCTTGTCGTGCCATGTATTTCTTGCTGATTATGTACCTATTTTTTTTTGAGAAAAGTATACTTTACGTCTCTTAATTTTTGGTGAAGTCTAGATTTGGTTCCTCAACTTCAAAACCGGACAACTTGAATCCGCAACTATCAAAACCGGACAAGGTTCGTCTCTGGACTCGGTTTTGACCGGTTTTGGTCTTTACTCACCCCAGTTTTGACCTGTGCTCACTCATATTCCTGTAATCTTTTTATATCCGTGAATTTTTTGAAACTCACATACACTTTTCAACTCCGCGTACTTTTTTCAAGGTCGCGTATTTTTTTTCAAAAATAAACACATGTTTTTCAAATCAGCGAACTGCTCTGAAATTCGCATACTTTTTTCAAATCCGTGATTTCTTAACATTTATGTACTTTTCAAAAGTACGCGGATTTAAAAAAGTACACAAATTTTAAAAAGCATCATGTATTTGAAAAAAGTAAACGAATTTGAAAACATTACGTGGACTTGGAAAATCTAGGCAAATTTGAGTCGGAACGGTCAAAACTAGGGTGGGACGTCACCCAAACCGGTCAAAACCGTGACCAGGATGAATCTTGTCTGGTTTCAGAAGTTAAGGGTGCAAGTTGTTCGGTTTTGGAGTTGAGGGACCAAATCTAGACTCCGCCAAGAATTGAGGGACAAAAAGTATATTTTTCTCTCTTTTTTTTAGAAACAGCCACGTATTCAGTTTGCTCTTCGTGAGCAGGGTGGGTCAATTCTCAGGTTTTTTTTTGAGACACAATTCTCAGGTTAGCATACATCCCCTCACGGGCCTACTTTGGGCTGGCCCAGGCCACGCCACAATCCTTCTAGGCCAGCCCACACCAGTCCAGTGGGTATCCACGTTCTTGTTGCCTCGCGGTGCTATATAATGCTCACAGCGAGTATTAGCAGCGTATCGCTCGTCTCGCCGGACAATTATATCAGACCATATAATCACATCACATACAACCCCCGCAAAAAAAGAAAAGATACAACGAAGGAAATAGGGATGCAGCTGGCAGCTGAATGCCTGACGGAATCGATCGACGATCGGTGTCACCAAGACTCGAGCAAAGCAAGCAGCGAAACAAAGAAACCAGATCAGGACGGCGCATGCAGGGAAACTTACGAAATGCCTGGTCGATCGACGACGCCTCACGCGGCCGGTGGCAGCTCGCTCCGGCACGGTGGCTCCTCGACCTCTTGGCCGGGTCGCCTTCCGTCCCAACCCCAAAGATACACCAGAGATTGATCCCCGGCCCGGCAGGATTGCTGCTTCTGCCAAGTCGGTGTGGTCGGGCGGCCGGCCGGGGGCGGTGGAAGATAGATCAGTCCGTGCAATGCGCGCGCGGGCGGGGAGCTCAGCGGCGCTGGGTTCACCTCAGCTGCGTATATACGAGGGCGGGCACGGCGGGGACGGCCTGGCCGGATGCTTTGGATGGTGAAGTGAATCAGACGCCGGCCGGCCGGGGAGGTATAAATAAGCGGGGCCGACCGGCGGGACGACGTGGGACTTTGAGACCAACCCAACTGTTGTGCCTGCATCGACCGAGCAGGGCTGGGGGGGGGGGGGGGGGGGGGGGGGGGGGGGGGGGTACGGACACCGGCCTCTAATGGCGACGGCGACGGCGCAGCAAAAAAGGTGCCTGCTGCATGCATATCCCTCCCTCCTGGCCAGTCTGAACCCGATCCCTTTCGACCCCCCTGGAAGACTGTTGCCTCGTCGCTCTCAATCGCCGTCCGTATCCACCCGCCATATCCATCCTTCCGATCCGTCTTGTGTGTGCGTGGGAGAGGGAGAGACCCAGAGCCCAGACGGCCAGACATGTGTGTGTGCATGGTAAGGAAGTCCATGGCATCCATTAAGCCCTAAGCAGGCACAGTTTACCTAACTGCATGATTACGTGTACTAACTGCATGTCTGGTGGAGACCGATCGATCGAGACGAAGATAGCCACTCGCTGACCGAGCAAATAAACGATCCTGCAGATGGATGGATGATGCTATGGATTAGATGCATGATTGACAAACCGGGACAGGAGAGGGTCGGGTACAGGTTGCATCACCAAAATCAATGGCGCCTTAAGAACTGTACGTTTCCATATGCTTGAACCATGGAATGCAATATAGCTTAGAAAGGCGGCATGCGGGCAGAGGATCGATCGATCGATGCGTATCATATCCAGCAGAGGACTGGGCCGGACCCGCGCGACCGACTGGTTGACGTGCGAATGACGTCGTACGGCGGGCGGAAGAAGAAGAGAGCCGCTGCGATGGCGATCCTCCAACCAAAACCGATCTCATCATCTGTCCGGTCCGGTCCTGATTGTTAGGCACATTATGCACATATAGGGCAGGCTTGGATGGTTAGCCTGTCAGTAATAAAAATAGTAAGGTTTTCGATCTCTAGTCGTCTGTCTCATTAGACTTTCAGTGCCCACGAGAGAATCTTGCCAAATATGAGCTGACTACTCTCCTCCCAAATGAAAACATAACAGAACACCATGATGATTGTTATGGTGGATCTGCTAGGAGAGGGCCAAACTGTCGTGGGCGCGCTGGAGCGTCCCCTCCCGTCTACTACGTTTGGGGCATGTTTGTGCCTTTGGGGGTCTACTTGTCCTGTTTTAGATGGTTTTATATTAATATCTTGCTATTTGTTTATAGACAATGGTATTATTCGGCGTAGCACCTTGTATTGGTTGTGTATTTGGCGCTTCCGTTTTTCATGTAGGTAATGAAAGTTGGACACAGGGATTCATCGACAACTAGGCCTAAAGAAGAATAGAGTTAGTCGGATTTACAGGAAGAAGAAAAGTATGTTTTTGGTCCCTCAAGTTTCCCAAAAATATAGACTTGGTCCCTCAAGATTTTTTGGTATACATTTGGTCCTTCAAGTCTCAAAACTGAATAAGTTTGGTCCAAAACCAGATTTTGAGCATGTTGACCAGGATTTGACCGGGTTTGACCACGGTGGCCAAGTTTGACCGATGAATAGTAAGTTTGAAAATATAGCAAAAAATTCAAAAAAAAACTGAAATATCATGACAACCAACATGCTTGGGTGCTCTAGGTGTGTGCAATTTTTTGTGGTCAAATAACATCCGAGGAGCTCTAGCAATAAAATTGGCTTTTTTTTGTGAGCCAATTTTTTTTCTTTTTGCCACGAGCTCCTCAAAAATCGAAACACCACACAAATTTTCACTCGCCTGGCGCACCCAAGCATCTTGATTGCCACAAAATTTCTGTTTTTTGCTCCTTTTTTTGAATTTACTGTTCGCCGGTCAAACTTGGTCAACGTGCTTAAAATTTGGTTTTGGACCAAGCTTATACGGTTTTGAGAATTGAAGGACCAAATGTATACCAAAAAATTTTGAGGGACTAAGTCTATACTTTTGGGGAACTTGACGGATCAAAAACATACTTTTCTCATAAGGAAAAGTAGACCGAAAACCACACAATGACACGATTGATTAAGGGACCATTCTGCAAAACCCACGACAAAGAAAAGGAAAAGAAACAACAATGTCTCCATTGGAAAAACATGACCTCCACTGTCAACAAGCCTTCAGCTTGAAGAGATGTGTGCGAGCTCTTTGGAGATGCCTTCAACCCTTCAAGAAAAAAAACGCACGTGGGCGCCGTCGTTGCTGACATCAACCCTTGTCGAAGACTTGAGCATTCACCAAAAATGCCCAGAACCTCCCCACCAATCTTGGGAAAAAGGCTGGCCACACCATCAACTACCATGAAAAACGTAAGAACCAACAACCCTTGTCTGATGGAGAGAAGGAATCTTTGACAACTGCTCCAAAGGAGGGAGAGAACCACTGCTCCATCATCGTCGGTATCGATCGAAAACAAGGCTTTTGCCGAGGGCCCTACACCCCTACATCTACTTGAGTCCCGAGGAAGGGGCCCAACCACTAAAAACTATTAAGGGAGCCACTGCATGTGCCACACTGACAATAGTAGACAATGGCTGCCAGATAAGAGAGCTCGTCGATCAAGCTGCAACAACAACCTAGAGGCGATTCCACGTCGATGCACAACATCACGACAGCTGGAGCCACGGATCAACCATGAATACAGAAGCACATTCGGGTGATCGCTGGGTCATGCCTCGACCCATCAAGCACAAATTGGGCCCACCACGCCCACCGATAACCCACAAGTATAGGGGATCGCAACAGTTTTCGAGGGTAGAGTATTCAACCCAAATTTATTGATTCGACACAAGGGGGCCCAAAGAATATTCTCAAGTATTAGCAGCTGAGTTGTCAATTCAACCACACCTGCAAACTTAATATCTGCAGCAAAGTATTTAGTACCAAATTAATATGATAGTAGTGGTAACGATAGCAAAAGGTAACGATATCAAAAGTAATGTTTTTGGTATTTTGTAGTGATTGTAACAATAGCAACGGAAAAGTAAATAAGCAAAGAACAATATATGGAAAGCTCGTAGGCAATGGATCGGTGATAGAGAATTATGCCGGATGTGGCTCATCATGTAACAGTCATAACCTAGGGTGACACAGAACTAGCTTCAATTCATCAATGTAATGTAGGCATGTATTCCGAATATAGTCATACGTGCTTATGGAAAAGAACTTGCATGACATCTTTTGTCCTACCCTCCCGTGGCAGTGGGGTCCTAGTGGAAACTAAGGGATATTAAGGCCTCCTTTTAATAGAGTACCGGACCAAAGTATTAACACATAGTGAATACATGAACTCCTCAAACTACGGTCTTCACCAGGAGTGGTCCCGATTATTGTCACTTCGGGGTTGCCGGAACATAACACATAGTAGGTGGCTATAGACTTGCAAGATAGGATCAAGAACACTCATATATTGATGAAAACATAATAGGTTCAGATCAAGAACAATCATGGCACTCGGCCCTAGTGACAAGCATTAAGCATAGCAAAGTCATAGCAACATCTCAGAACATAGTGGATACTAGGGATCAAACCCTAACAAAACTAACTCGATTACATGATAAATCTCATCCAACCCATCACCGTCCCGCAAGCCTATGATGGAATTACTCATGCACGGTGGTGAGCATCATGAAATTGGTGATGGAGGGTGGTTGATGATGACGATGGCGACGGATTCCCCTCTCCGGAGCCCCGAACGGACTCCAGATCAGCCCCCCCGAGAGGTTTTAGGGCTTGGCGGCGGCTCCGTATCATAAAACGCGATGAATCCTTCTCCCTCATTTTTTTCTCCCCGAAAGTGAATATATAGAGTTGGGGTTGAGATCGGAGGAGCTCCAGGGGGCCCACGAGGTAGGGGGCGTGCCCAGGGGGCAGGCGCGGTGCAGGCACGCCCCCCACCCTCGTGGCTTGGGTGTGGGCCCCTTGGTCTTGATCTTTTGCCACTATTTTTTATTATTTCCAAAAAGACGCTCCATGGAGTTTCAGGTCATTCCGAGAGCTTTTGTTTCTGCACATAAATAACACTATGGCAATTCTGCTGATAATAGCGTTAGTCCGGGTTAGCTCCATTCAAATCATGCAAGTTAGAGTCCAAAACAAGGGCAAAAGTGTTTGGAAAAGTAGATACGACGGAGACGTATCAACTCCCCCAAGCTTAAACCTTTGCTTGTCCTCAAGCAATTCAGTTGACAAACTGAAAGTGATAAAGAAAAACTTTTACAAACTCTGTTTGCTCTTGTTGTTGTAAATATGTAAAGCTAGCATTCAAGTTTTCAGCAAAGATTATGAAATAACCATATTCACAATAACGGTTAGGTCTCATGTTTACTCATATCAATGGCATAATCAACTAGCGAGCAATAATAATAAATCTCGGATGACAACACTTTCTCAAAACAATCATAATATGATATAACAGGATGGTATCTCGCTAGCCCTTTCTGCGACCGCAAAACATAAATGCAGAGCACCTTTAAAGATCAAGGACTGACTAGACATTGTAATTCATGGTAAAAGAGATCCAATCAAGTCATACTCAATGTAAACTAACAGTAATGAATGCAAATGACAGTGGTGCTCTCCAACTGGTGCTTTTTAATAAGAGGATTGTCGGTGTCAAAACCGGCGGATCTCGGGTAGGGGGTCCCAAACTGTGCGTCTAGGCCGGATGGTAACAGGAGGCAGGGGACACGAAGTTTTACCCAGGTTCGGGCCCTCTCGATGGAGGTAAAACCCTACGTCCTGCTTGATTAATATTGATGATATGGGTAGTACAAGAGTTGATCTACCACGAGATCAGAGAGGCTAAACCCTAGAAGCTAGCCTATGGTATGATTGTTGATGTGTATGTTGTCCTACGGACTAAAACCCTTCGGTTTATATAGACACCGGAGAGGGTTAGGGTTACATAAAGTCGGTTACAATGGTAGGAGATCTGAACATCCGTATCTTCAAGCTTGCCTTCCACGCCAAGGAAAGTCCCTTCCGGACATGGGACGGAGTCTTCAATCTTGTATCTTCATAGTCCAGGAGTCCGGCGGAAGGTATAGTTTGGCTATCCGAACACCCCCTAATCCAGGACTCCCTCAGTAGCCCCTGAACCAGGCTTCAATGACGACGAGTCCGGCGCGCAGATTGTCTTCGGCATTGCAAGGCGGGTTCCTCCTCCAAATACTTCATAGAAGATCTCGAACACAAAGATAGTGTACGGCTCTGCAAAATAAGTTTCCACATATTGCCATAGAGAGGATAATAATATTAACACAAATCTAATCTGCTGACGTATTCCGTGGTGCAACACGCCACGGCCAAGCCTTTATCCAAATCGTTTCATTATCCCACCTCAGCGTGTTACGCGAGGCGGTTTTCTTGGCACGTCTTGTCAAAGCAGAGATCGTGTCCCTTTATTCCGGGATCCTCATCAATACGGGTGTGGGTAACCCGACCGCGCCTTTGATTACGGCGCTTGGAGATAAGCAAGTTTTACCAGGCTAGTGGGGACACATAATCGCGTCCACCCATATAAGGGGATAAGGATCCACCTTTTCACCCACGCCTTCTTCCTCCTCTGCCTATCCATTCTTGCGCACTCGAGCTCCAGCGCCCAAGTCCGCACTACCACCTCAACCTTCTCCAGTCATGTCCGGAGCGGGAGGTAAGTGGATGGTCTCCTCCATCATGGAGGGACACATAAAAAAAGCTGAGGAAGGCCGGATATCTGGCCAGCGACATCACGCACCGGCACCCCGAAAAGGGGCAACTCATCCCCACTCCTAGGCCCCATGAGAGGGTGGTATTTCTCCCCCATTTCCTCCGCGGACTGGGCTTCCCTCTGCATCCATTTGTCCGGGGGTTCATGTTCTACTACGGCCTGGATTTCCACGATCTGGCCCCGAACTTCGTCCTCAACATCTCGGCGTTTATCGTCGTGTGCGAGCCTTTCCTCCGCATCCGCCCCCATTTCGGCTTATGGCTAAAGACCTTTAATGTCAACCCGAAGGTGGTGCGCAGCAGCCAGGCGGAGTGCGGCGGCGCCATGGTTGGCAAGATGGCCAACGTCCTGTGGCTCGAGGGCTCCTTTGTGGAGACCCTGAAGGGGTGGCAATCAGGGTGGTTTTACATCACCGAGCCGCGCGACGCTGAATGGGTCGCACCCCCTGAGTTCCGATCCGGCCCCCCACGTGGCTCACCTCCTGGAAGGAGACATGCCTATCTTGGGGTAAAAAAGGAGAGCTGACCGGACTCCAAACATGCATCCAAACCCTGGTGGACAAGAAGCTCAAGCTTGTCAACGTAGTCCAGGTTATGCTCGTCCGCCTGATCCTCCCATGTCAACGACGGGCCTTCAACCTTTGGGAGTTCGACCCGGCGCAGCATCAAACTCTAAACAGGCTGTTTGACACGACGTACGAAGATGCCTGGAGGATGCTTTTCAAGGGCGTCGAGGCTCCTGCATCCTCTGCCGAGGATCGCGGATTCAGTACTCAGCATCACGCTCACGCGGTAAGCTGTTTTTGTCCTTTTACAGGGTATCAGTTTTTCATAGTTTGACTCTATGCGGAATCTGAGTTCCCTTATCTTTGACAGGATTGGGTGGTGATGTCCGGACAGATCAACTGTCCGGCTCCTCTGCCCGAAGGCCCAGCGGACGCTCGCTTGGCGAAGCTGCTGGTCCCGGCGCCCTATGTGGTGCCGGGGAAGAAGGCCACGAAAACGGCCACGGGGACTCGAAAGAGTGCCCGGCGCCAGGAGGTGTCAGATTCATCATCCGATGGTCCCGAAGCGCCTTCCTCTCGTGAAGATGAGGAGGAAGAAGAAGGGACCTCTCCCCCTCCAGCGGGAGGAAAGAAGAAGAGGAAGGCCACCCTCTCTGAGGAGGCCGGAGGGTCTAAGAAGGGGAAAACCCTTCCTCCGGACTGCTCCACCGACGCCGACGACGACGAAGAGGAGTGGCAGCCCAGGGCCAAGCCCCTGGCGAAATCGTAAGTGTCCGGATACCGGAGTAATTCATAGTATTCCTTTTTTGCACAGCTTTCCCTTATGTCGAATATGTTTATGCAGACCACCCAAAGACCGGCTCGGCGCATCGTCGAGCGGCTCACTGGACCCGTCGGATGTGAACTCGCTTTTGACGGCTTCATCCCCCGCCCTACGGACGACACTGAAGTGTTGTCCCAACAGGTTCCAAGCCGGGAGGAGGTGGTCCTGGAGGCGCCGCAAGGCGACCTCCCAGACTCCAGGAGTAAAGGGGATGAAACCCCCTAGGGCTCCTAGTCCGGCTCAAGGCCGGACGCTGCTCCGAAACCTTCAAAGGTTCCAGAGTCCGGCGGGCGACCTCCTTCCAAGAGGAGCAAGCCCACCGTGCCGGTGACCTCCGTACAACTGGAGGCGCCGGACAATATGTTGGAGGCGCTCCAAGGTGCCTCCATTGACGAGGGGCACCGCACTATTATGAGTGCGGTGATCCAGAAGGTTCAGTCCACCAAAAGCGGACTGACTGAAGCTTGTACAAGCCTTTTAACAGGCTTTGAGGTAAGTAAATAATGTTCAAATAATATTACCGCATAGACAGTAGCCCCTGATGCTCTGTTGGGCATTCGGGAAGAAAAGCCGAATAGAGGATCAAAGAATTCGCAGGAGTCTAACAAAAGGAGTCAATATGCGTATGCGGGCTTCTCTGCTAGCGTCCGCCGCACTGACTGCGGAAGTGGACGTGCTGAAGCAGAGCCTCGAGAAGTCCGAGCAAGAGCTCGGGCATGCCAAGAAGCAGCTCGAGGAGAAGGAAGGTAAGAAATACCTTGGTTGAATGTGTATATAAAAAAGGTGCAATTGCAAGAGATGACAGGATTAACATAGCTATTTGCCGGGGCCACATCTGAGGTGGCGACCCTTAAGCAGGCGCTGCTCGAGGCCGAGAAGAGTGCGGCCGCGGAGCGCACCGAGTGGGAGAGGTATGAGGCCGAGGTTGGCAAGGTGCGGCAAGAGCTCCAGGTTCTCATGAAGAAACATGAGAGTTTGGAGCTTGACTCGAAGACGCGAGCGTCCGAGCTCGCGGCGGCTATTGAAAATGCCAAGTCTGCCAAGGCCGAATCCCAGAAGACTCTCCAGGAGTTGGATGAGATGAAGAGAATAGCGGCGGGTAAGGCATTTTTTATGCAAAGTAAACATATAAACGTGAGTTACCTGATACTTACCCGAATCCGGAGCTCTCCAGGGGCATTTGCAGATCTTCCCTGAAGTGTATCTGATGCCGCCGCATTCTATCGAGCCGAGGAGGGCAGCTCGACGGAGAAGGTGTTCTGGTCTCAGTATGCTGAGGCCGGACACCCCGTGCCCCTGAGCGACCAGCTGAAGCAGCTGGTCGAGCTCCACAAGGAGGCCGAACAGGCCATGAAGGGCCTCCTAGTTCTGCTGTGGCCTGGAGAGGCTCTGCCTGGGAGCTATTTCGGACTGGTGCAGCGGCTGGTGGAGGCCTGTCGGAGGCTTGAAGACATCAAGCACTCTGTCTGCATTGAAGGTGCCCGTAGGGCCCTTGCCCGTGCTAAGGTGCACTGGGGCAAGCTGGATGCGGAGAAGCTTGTGAAGGACGGGCCACCACCAGGGAAAGAGCATCGCAAGCCCGAGAATTATTATAAGGATGTTCTGAAGGGTGCCCGCCTTGTTGCGGATGAATGTACCAAGGATGTATTTTTTGAGTAAAACCCGCTCGTGTTATCCCGTGCGCTGAAAACTTGTTCATATGTGCTAAGCAGTGCTGCTTGAATTTAAAATATTACCTTCTGTGCGGCTGTTGATCAATGCTGAGAGATGGCGAGTTGTCGCCTTCTGCCCCCTTACCGCTAGTGCTGGGGTGTTCGGGGATAAACCTGGGCACTCTTTTCCCCATATTTGGGTCCTTCGAGGGAGGCGCTCAGCCCAACGAACGAGGCAATCGGACTATAATGCGTGAACACTCTCACTTAGCCATAGAATTCTATAATTTTAAATTTCGGCGAAGCCCCTAGTATTCGGAAGACCGAATTCGGGGAGCTATCCACGCCTTGGCCGGATAGAGCCGACTCCTCGCCCTAAGCGGCATAAGTCTTTAAGGACTCGAAAAGACCTCTCGAACAGCGACCAGCTCTCGCCTCATCATGACGGTCAGTTTTAGCTTTCTCCACTGAGGTGCTCGACCCAGCTCAACCGGGGCACAATCGTAGCGGTTCTCCTAGTGCTACCTTAGCCGATATAGCGGAACGTAAGGCACCAAAACATAGGAGCCGGGCAAACCCAACTATTGACCCAAGACATGATTCGGAGCCGATGCATATAATGCTATAAGTTCGGGGTGCCGCACTTGTTAAAGTGTTCGGACTTCTCACACCATGTTGAGGGGTACTGAAGCCCCTGGTGTATTTTGGCCGTACCAAAGTGTACGGGTGCAACATGTCATAAAGGAACATATATAAAAAAATGTAATGCAAAAAATAGACAAAAGCTATGCATTGTTCATTAAAATAGCTGCGATCAAAGCAGAACGATACAAGTAATGCGATAAACGAAAAGTTGGACTATTTAACATGTCTGCTCCAGGGGCAAGTTGCGGAATAGTATGTGAAACAGGTATACTGCTCGTGATAGAGACCACCTGGGATTTCCGTGATGCGGCATGGCTTGTCTGCTTCCCTGGTCCTTGCACCGTTTGTGCGGCAATTGAACTGCCGAACAAGCCTTCCAAAGAGTAGAGTCCTGGAAGTAAGAAAAAAAGTAAAAAAAATCGGCAGCCCCTGGTGCGGTTTAAGCCATGTTTTGGGTGTGCCGTGATGGTGCCCCTCCCCCTATGCCCATGGTATTTCTAAAGCGTAGTTATGTACGTGAAGTACTGTCGTCGCCTTTTTGCGGGGGTTGGGGTTGGGGCCGCATTGCTACGCCTGCTCGGAACGTGCCAGGCGGTCTTGTTGTAGGTTACTCCGGGCGTGCTTGACAGTGTCCGGACATTTAATGGCCGGACTGGAGAACTGCCTGGAGAGGCTGCTTTGTACTTCCGCTGCAAGGGCCGCCGTGTGCTCCTCCGTTCGGAGGGAGCGTTCGGTGTTTCGATTGACCGTAATGACTCCGCGAGGGCCTGGCATCTTGAGCTTAAGGTATGCGTAGTGCGGGACTGCATTGAACTTGGCAAATGCGGTTCGCCCGAGCAGTGCATGGTAGCCACTGTGGAACGGGACTATGTCGAAGATTAACTCCTCGCTTCGGAAATTATCCGGAGATCCGAAGACCACTTCAAGTGTGACTGAGCCTGTACAGCTGGCCTCTACACCTGGTATTACGCTTTAAAGGTCGTTTTGGTGGGCTTAATCCTCGAGGGATCTATGCCCATTTTCTGCACTGTATCCTGGTAAAGCAGGTTCAGGCTACTGCCGCCGTCCATAAGGACTCTAGTGAGATGAAATCCGTCAATAATTGGGTCGAGAACCAATGCGGCGAATCTGCCATGATGGATGCTAGTGGGATGGTCTCTGCGATCAAAGGTGATTGGGCAGGAGGACCATGGGTTGAACTTTGGGGCGACTGGCTCTACCGCGTATGCGTCCCTTAACGCGCGCTTTCGCTCCCTTTTGGGGACGTGGGTGGCGTATACCATGTTCACCGTCCGCACTTGTGGGGGAAAACCCTTCTGTCCATTGTTGTTCGGCGGCCGGGGCTCCTCGTCGTCCTCGCTATGCAACCCCTTGTCTTCGTTGTCGGCGCTTAATCTGCCTGCCTGCTTGAACACCCAACAGTCCCTGTTGGTCTGATTGGCCGGCTTTTCGGGGGTGCCATGTATTTGGCACAAGCGGTCGAGTATTCAGTCCAAGCTGGACGGGGTCCTAGGATTCCTTTTAAATGACTTTTTCCGCTGACCGGATTTAGAGCCTCTGAATCCGGCATTAACTGCCGTATCCTTAGCATTGTCGCCGTTGATGCGGCGCTTCTGCTGGTTGCGAAGCGACCTACCACTAATGTCCCTGGTGTCCGAACGACCAGGGTTCTTGGTCATATTGTTGCTACGAGCAAGCCAGTTGTCTTCTCCCGCGCAAAAGCGGGCCATGAGTGCCGTGAGTGCTGCCATAGATTTCGGCTTCTCCTGTCCTAGGTGCCGGGCAAGCCACTCGTCACGGATATTATGCTTGAAGGCTGCTAAGGCCTCTGCGTCCGGGCAGTTGAGTATTTGATTTTTCTTTGTTAGGAACCGTGTCCAGAATTGCCTAGCCGATTCGTCTGGCTGCTGAATTACGTGGCTTAGGTCGTCAGCGTCTGGGGGTCGCACATAAGTGCCCTGGAAATTGTCGAGGAATGCGGCTTCTAGGTCCTCCCAACAGCTAATTGACCCTGTTGGCAGGCTGCTAAGCCACTGCCGGGCTGGTCCTTTAAGCTTGAGTGGGAGGTATTTGATGGCGTGGAAATCATCGCCGCGGGCCATGTGGATATGAAGGAGATAATCCTCGATCCATACCGCGGGATCTGTTGAGCCATCATATGATTCGATGTTTACGAGTTTGAAACCCTCGGGGATTTGATGATCCATTATTTCGTCTGTGAAGCACAATGGATGTGCGGCGCCTCTGTATTGGGCGATATCATGATGTAGCTCCAATGAGCTTTGTCTACTGTGTTCGGCCCTGCCGAATTTGTGGCCGGCGTGACGGTTATCGTCTCGAGCCGTGGGGCACCTACGCGATCCATAGATCGATCTTGTTTGCCTTGCCTTATCCTCCAACATGTCTCGTAAGTCCGGCGCATATTCCCGTGCCTTGGTACGGGGTGCGACTTGGGTGGAGGGCCATGAGGCCTCTCTGTCGCGGCCACGAGGTGGCCTGTTGGCCGCGTCGAGTGCTTCCTCTAATCGGGGTAGCAACCTGCGCTTCGGGTAGAACTTGGAGGGGCGTTCGGGTTTATGCTCTTCGGTCGCAAGGACTTCAGTCCATCTATCGACTAGCCGATCTTGATCATCTTTAAGCTGTTGCTGTTTTTTCTTGAGGCTTCTTGCCGTGGCCATAAGCCTGCGTTGAAAACGCTCTTGTTCGACGGGATCCTCCGGCACGGCGAATTCGTCGTCGTCGAGGCTTGCCTCGTCTTCGGAGGGAGGCATACAATTATCGTCCTCGACCTCTGTCGGCCGCTCTCTCATGAGGGCTGGTTTCTCCATCCTCCTGTGCTAAATCTTGCTCGGGGGGATGTTCTTCAGCGATTTCCGGGGTATTATTATCTCCCGTGCTGGAATCACCGTTTTTGTGTTGGCGGGATTTTGAGCGGCGCCGCTGACGCCGGCGCTTTTGCTGTTTCTTGGAGGGGTCATCCTCCGCTGTTCCATCGCCCTCTCCCTCTTTTGGGGTGTCCACCATGTATATGTCATATGACGAGGTGGCTTTCCAGGGCCTAGTAGGCGCTGGTTCTTCATCATCTCCTTCATCGGTGTCCATACCGTCGATGTCTTCGGAGTCGAAGTCGAGCATGTCGGTTAAGTTGTCGACAGTGGCTACAAAGTGGGTGGTGGGTGGGTTTTGAATTTCTTCATCGTCCGTACCCCAACCTTGCTAACCGTAGTCCGGCCAGGGCTCTCCTGACAAAGAGAGAGACTTTAGTGATTTCAAGATATCGCCAAAAGGCGAGTGCTGAAAGACGTCCGTGGCCGTGAACTCCATGATCGGCGCCCAATCGGATTCGCTCGGCAGGGGCGCGGAGAGTTTGGAGTCCGAAGAAGAATCCGGCTACATGGAGTCACGAGTCTTGCAGAGTACGGGGCTGGTGTTCGGCTCAACCGCCGTTGGGATCGTGGGCCCCGAGGTGGCGTCCAACCGCCCATCCTCGATCGACGCGGTCAGCTCCGAACAAGGGGTCGGAGCCGTTGCGGGTGCGGCCTCCAGGGCTCTGTTCAGCGGCAGAGCTAGATCATGCTCGTCGTGACAGTGCGGCGCGCTCGGCAGTGGTTCAAATCCGTCGAAGATCAAGTCCCCGCGGATGTCGGGCGTGTAGTTTAAACTTCCGAATCTGACCTGACGGCAAGGGGCGTAGCTTTTGATCTGCTCTAGATGGCCAAGTGAATCGGCCCGCAGTGCAACGCCGCCAAAGACGAAGATCTGTCCGAGGAGGAAGGTCTCACCCTGGACTGCATCGCCATTGATGATCGTAGGAGCCATCGGGCCTGACGGCGACGACATAGAGGAACTCTCAATGAAAGCACCAATGTCGGTGTCAAAACCAGCGGATCTCGGGTAGGGGGTCCCGAACTATGCGTCTAGGCCGGATGGTAACAGGAGGCAGGGGACACGAAGTTTTACCCAGGTTCGGGCCCCCTCTCGATGGAGGTAAAACCCTACGTCCTGCTTGATTAATATTGATGATATGGGTAGTACAAGAGTTGATCTACCACGAGATCAGAGAGGCTAAACCCTAGAAGCTAGCCTATGGTATGATTGTTGATGTGTATGTTGTCCTACGGACTAAAACCCTCCGGTTTATATAGACACCGGAGAGGGTTAGGGTTACATAAAGTCGGTTACAATGGTAGGATATCTGAACATCCGTATCTTCAAGCTTGCCTTCCATGCCAAGGAAAGTCCCTTCCGGACACGGGACGGAGTCTTCAATCTTGTATCTTCATAGTCCAGGAGTCCGGCGGAAGGTATAGTTCGGCTATCCGAACACCCCCTAATCCAGGACTCCCTCAAGGATGATGACTCAACATGGAAGTAAATAGATAGGCCCTTCGCAAAGGGAAGCAGGGATTTGTAGAGGTGCCAGAGCTCGGTTTTAAAATAGAGGTGAATAATATTTTGAGCGGTATACTTTCATTGTCAACATAACAACCAAGAGATGACGATATCTTCCATGCTACACACATTATAGGCGGTTCCCAAACAGAATGGTAAAGTTTATACTCCCCCTCCACCAACAAGCATCAATCCATGGCTTGCTCGAAACAACGAGTGCCTCCAACTAACAAGAGTCCCAGGGGGAGTTTTGTTTGCAATTATTTTGATTTGATTTGCATAAAGCATGGGACTGGGCATCCCGGTGACCAGCCATTTTCTCGTGAGTGAGGAGCGGAGTCCACTCCTCTTGAGAATAACCCGCCTAACATGGAAGATACGGACAACCCTAGTTGATACATGAGCTATTCGAGCATACAAAACAGAATGTTTATTTGAAGGTTTAGAGTTTGGCACATACAAATTTACTTGGAACGGCAGGTAGATACTGCATATAGGAAGGTATAGTGGACTCATATGGAATAACTTTGGGGTTTATGGAGTTGGATGCACAAGCAGTATTCCCGCTTAGTACAGGTGAAAGCTAGAAAAAGACTGGGAAGCGACCAGATAGAGAGCGACAACAGTCATGAACATGCATTAAAATTAATCAACGCCGAATGCAAGCATGAGTAGGATATAATGCACCATGAACATAAATATCGTAGAGGCTATGTTGATTTTGTTTCAACTACATGCGTGAACATGTGCCAAGTCAAGCCACTCGAATCGTTCAAAAGAGGATACCACCCTATCATACCACATCACAACCATTTTAATAGCATGTTGGCACGCAAGGTAAACCATTAGAAGCTCCTAGCTAATTAAGAGCATCTCCAACAGGCGCGCTAAACAGGCGTCGCGCCGTAAATATACCCACTTTAGCGCGCGCGCAACCCGGTGGATGGCTCCAGCGGGCGCGCAATAACCGCGCGCGCGGTATAACCAGTTGGGCACGCGGCAGGAAGCGATACCTCGCGCGGTGTATTTGCGGCGCCCGCTTCCGCGCGCGGCACACTCGACGCTCGCGCTGCGCTCTTCTTCTCCCCCTCCAAAGCCCCGCGCGCGCCGGCGCCGGCGACCCGGACCCATGGACGCACGCATCGCCACCCCGCCCACCCCGTCCTATAGCCGCGCCCCCCCCCCCGCCGCTGCCACAAACCCTAGCCCGGGTGGCGTTGGCCTCGCCTCCGCCGGAGCTCCTCCGACCAGCGGCCTCACGCGCGGCCTCTTCATGCCGTCGCGGATGACCTCGGCGGCGGGTGGCGTCGCGCCGGCGCCGGCCCGAGCCGCCGCCCCCTCCTCCTCAAAGCTCCCCAATGCGGTGCGGCCAAAGAAGGGCAAGACATCGGCGAAGAAAAACAAGGCGGCGGACAGCTCCGGCACCTCCAAGGCGAGGAGGAAGAAGCTTGCGGGGCGTGCGACGGGCGCGGCGACTGCCGAAGCGCCAGCAAACTCACTCGTTGAGCCAGCGGCCGGCGCGCACAACATGTTCGATGAAATGCCTCCAAGGTAAAAAAATTCTAACTTTTCATTTTTTTGTTATTTTTTGAATGCATTCGTCACATATAGATAGCTTATTTGCATTGTGCAAAAAAAATTGTAGTCTCAATGATGATGCATACATGTCAACGATGGGTGTTGGCTCCAACAATTCGCATTGGTCTCAAACCAATGACATGCATTTTGAAGACCATGAGTTCGAGGTGGACGAGGAGGGTGAGGGCATTGTCGATGCACCGAAAGGAAGAGCGGGCAATCACACCAACGCTGATGACATCTTACTATGCAATACTTGGTTGCAAGTGTCGAGGGATCCATCCGTTGGAGGTGATCAAAGTAGAGATGCTTATTGGAACCAGATGAAGGAACACTTTGATGCTCGCAACGTGAGTGGAATTGACCGCTCCAACCGATCACTTAGGTCCCGGTGGTCGACAATCAACTCAGATTGTCAAAGGTGGGCGGCCTGTCAAAAGGCAGTTGACAAGTTGAACCCAAGTGGCACAAATGAGGATGATAGAGTAAGTGCCATTTCATCTTACATGTTGGTGCTAACTTGCTTTGTTTTGCTTGTTGTTGGTGCTAACTTGCTTTGTTTTCATGTAGTACAACATTGCGCAAAACTTATTCAAAGAAGAGGAGAGGAAAACCAAGAAGGGGAAGATCAAGAAAGGAAGGGTATTTACTTTGCCTCATTGCTATGTAGTGCTGAAGGATGATGAGAAATGGAAGAAGCGTGAAGATTTGGATGATTTGCATTTGAGGGACAAATGGAAGCGAACAATTAAGTTGGATGATGATGATGATGAGGATGATGATGCATCAAGTGATGACGGCAAGAGAAGCCCCACACCCAACTTGGTTTCATACTCGAAGCCAAAGCGACCGGATGGGTGCAAGAAAGACAAAACCGAAAAGAAGAAGAGGAAGGGAGATGATGAGCTCAAAAATGCTATGGAAGCTATTGTGAACGCAAGAAAAGAAGCCAACGAGGTGAGGAAAATGGCAAGGATCCAAGATGCTGCGACCGAGGAGAGGAGGTTGGCGGCCGAGGAGAGGAGGGTGGTGGTCGAGGAGAAGAAGGTGGCTTTGGAGGAGAGGAAGGTGATCAATGAGGAGCGAACTAGGTTGTTGGAATGGGAGAAGCACTTGTTTTTCTTGGACACAACTAACCTCAATGCGGCGCAAAAGGAGTGTGTCAATCTTGCCCAAGAAGAAGTCTTGATCCAAAAAAGAGCCATGGTTCGTGCAATGGGTGGCGGTGGCCTCGGCACAATGGGTGGCGGTGGCCTCGGCGCCATGGGTGGCGGTGGCCTCGGCGCCATGGGTGGCGGTGGCCTCGGCTCCATGGGTGGCATGGGTGGCTTCGGATTTACTGTGGGCGGTTTAGGTGCAATGGGAGGCATGCCTAGCTTTGGAGCACCCCCGACGCTATGGCCACCATGGGAGGCATGAGTTTTGCTTTTCTCATGGGAGGCATGGGTGCACCTCCGGCCGCCATGGGCAGAATGTCTTTCAATGTGCCTCCTCGCACACATTCCCATGAAGATGCCATTGAAGATCTTGCCAACACCGTCGGAGCTTCACGTGATGCGGTGCGCGATGAGGAGAGGGAGGAAGATTCATCTTCGGATGCGGAAGAATCGTCTTCCGAAGATGAGGACGAGGACGAAGACGAGGACGAGGAATGATGTGTCTTTCATTTGTGTATTGAACTTGATTTGTGTTTTGAACTTGGTTGGATGAACTTGTGGGCATGAACTTAATCAAATTGTTTGTGTGAAATTTTTATTGTGTTGGAAAATGTTTATCATTTTGTGTTGAAAATTCCATATGCAATGCACCGGCAAGTCACGCGCGCTGCATTTTTGCGCACTGCTGGAGCGGCGCGCGCGCTACATTTTAGCACGGCTGCTGGAGCCAGCGCTGCGCGCCGCGCCAAACCAGGCGATGCGCGCGCGGCATATCTATTTTTTGCGCGCGGCGCGACCGGCGCCTGTTGGAGATGCTCTAAGCTTGGCATAAGAAACTATGATCTCTAATTGTCATCGCAAACATGTTTATTCATAATAGGCTGAATCAGGAACGATGAACTAATCATATTTACAAAAACAAGAGAGGTCGAGTTCATACCAGCTTCTCCCATCTCAATCAGTTCATTATATATCGTCATAATTGCCTTTCACTTGCACGACCCAACGATGTGAATAGTAATAGTGCACGTGCATTAGACTAAGCTGGAATATGCAAGCATTCAATAAACAGGAGAAGACAAGGCAATATGGGCTCTTTTGTCAGATCAACAATAATGCATATAAGAGTCACTTCAACAATTTAATCATGGTCTTCTCCTATCGACCCCCAAATAAAAGAAAAGAAATAAAATTATTTACACGGAAAAGCTCCCAACAATCAAAAGAAGAACATGAAATCTTTTTGGGTTTTGTTTTTAATTACTACTACAAGCATGGAAATTAAAACTAGCTAAAAGCTACAACTATTTTTTTTGGTTTTTCTTAAGGTTTATTAAGCACACAAGAAGAAAGCATAAAAAGAGAAAATAAACTAGCATGGATATTACAATGAAAAAGTATGAGCACCGACATCTAGCAATGAGTGTGTGAACATGAATGTAATGTCGGTGGGAAATACGTACTCCCCCAAGATTAGGCTTTTGGCCTAAGTTGGTCTAATGCCACAGATGGCCTGGAGGATATCTAAAGTTGTAGTTGGGGTCGTACTGAGATGCAGCAGTCATTGCATCGTGAGCTATAGCTTGAAGGCGAGGTGTCTCAGCTCTCCTCTTATACTCTTCCGCCTCCTCTCTGGTTATACAATATCCCCCTTTTCCCTGAAAGTCAAAGAAAGTAGAAGCAGGGAGAGCGACGTGATAGGTGCGTCGTCTGTCAAAGATTAGTCGGTACTGGAGGAACTAATCTTTCCTCTCAACAAACTGATGACGAACCCTAGCCTCATAATCCAAATAAGGAGGCAACTCAATATCATCCTCACGTATGGTTATACCAAGAAAATTAGCTATGCGGGTTGCATAAATTTCACCAAAGAAATCCCCATTAAATCTATTAAGATGCAACCTACGTGCAACAATGGCTCCCAAATTATAAGATTTATCTCCTAACACAGCACTTCTAAGAATACTGAGGTCAGGGACACACATGTGACATGCTTCATCTTTACCTTTAATGCATCTACCCTATGAAGAGAGCAAAATAATGTATAGCAGAAAAGTGAATGCTCCCTATGGTAGCATGTGCTATATCTCTAGATTCCCCCACAGTTATACTGTTAAGGAAATCTCTAAATTCAGATTTGCGAGGTTCACTAGTACTACCCCATTGTGGAAGTTTGCAAGCAGTGGTAAAGTCCTATAAGTCCATAGTGTAAGAATTTTCATAAAGATCAAACATGACAGTTTGAGAATTACGTGAAGATGAAAATTCAAACCTCCTCACAAAGGAGCTAGTGAGATAGTGGTATTGACGACACTTTTCTTCCTCGAAGCTCACAAGATCAGCGTTACGCAAATATGCGTTAAATTCTTCCTTAATTCCTGCTCGATCCATGAACTCCTCTAAAGGCCATTCACAAGGCCGCACTGGAGCATCCCTTGGTGGCTCATCATCAGCATCACGCATTGCAAGCCTGGGTTCTTGTTTCCTTGAAGAACCACCTTGGTAAATTATCCTAAACATATTTCCTCCTCTGAAAAATTTCTGAAATTTTTAGTAACTTCAAATAAAAGTGAACCAAACTCAACAAAATTGATAGCAACTACTCCTACAAGTGCCTAGAGCCTATATCATGCATCAAAACTACTTGGAACCATATAAATTTGACATGCAAGCTCAAGAACATGGTCACCTAGGCAGCAAAAATTTGCAATGAATAAAGCACTAGAACAAAAACTAATTGGACCAATGGAGGAGTCACATACCAAGGATCAATCCCCCCAAGCAGTTTTATGAGAGGTGCTTTGAGCAAGGAGATCGAAAATGGCAGCGAAATGAGCTTGGACTCGGGTTTGAGCAGGATAATAGAGTTTGTGGGAGGAAGAAGGAGTGTGTGGGTGCAAGAATAAGTGGAGGAGGTCCACCGTGGGCCCACGAGGCAGGGGGCGCGCCCAGGGGGTAGGGCGTGCCCTCCATGTAGCGATCCGACCCAAAATGGATCGAAGTCTCTGTGCTTAAGTTTCATCCCTGGATCGGTATCCTGACACACACAGTACTCGAGGAATTATAACATAGTTCAATCACACTTTATTACATCGAGGTTCTCAAAAGAGTATTTATTACAATAATATGGCCAAAGACCATCTAAATAAAAATAACTGCGGAAGCTTCAAAGGTAAATGAGTCCATCCAACTCCACGGCAAACTGAGTGTAGAACAACGACCTATCGCACCTTTAATCTTCATCGGAAAAGTCTGCAACATGAGACCTTGCAGCCGTGTAGGTCAGCACATGGAATATGCTGGCAATTTCACACTGTAGAATAATAATGAAAAAAACCATCTCTATATGCAAATTTAGCTGGTGGAGGCTCTAAGTTTAATTTTTTCATAAAGCAAATTTTACCCTACAATAAAGGAATAATTTTTTTATTACTACTAAGTTAAAATGCCATTACTGAGAAGGTTCCTCCAACTCAAACCCAAAATTTCCAAGTTATTAGTAACCCAATAATTTCATTAAATAGAGTGATGAGATCAACCAATAATTCACTTCTAGATACTCAAGATGTTCGTAACCGGGGACACGGCTAATCATGATTAGTTTGTATACTCTGCAGAGGTTTGTGCACTTTTCCCCACAAGACTCGACCACCTCCATGTTCGGAAGATCGAGACATAGCCTTTCTGAAGTATTTCCTCCAAACCCTGGGTAGACCGGTACACCTACTTTCCCCTACATCAGCTAATCTACCACGGAAAGAGGTCACACAACTTACTCAACTATGCCAGAGCCCATAATAGCTTGTGGCTGCACACGAAAGTTTCTAGGCATAAAATATTTTATGATCCCTTTGAGCCTGTGTGGCGGACCTAGGGTAATCACATGGGTACTCCGGGATTCCCCTTGGGCAAGCACTGGTTACTCCAGGTGCCCCAAAAAACC
Organism: Triticum urartu; assembly: GCF_003073215.2. Taxonomy (NCBI): domain Eukaryota; kingdom Viridiplantae; phylum Streptophyta; class Magnoliopsida; order Poales; family Poaceae; genus Triticum; species Triticum urartu. The sequence goes on from NC_053025.1 coordinate 587,275,182, forward strand.
CACCCAGATGTGTATTAAAGTTGCCACCTTATGTTGTCCCAAAATTATTATCTCTCACAACTTGCATGGATCACACATACCAATCCCCGTCTACGAGCATGGCTAAGCAATATATGATATAACGAATATTCCCGGGGTGATCAAAGGTCATAGGTTCCTACCACAAGAACTACAAAGCATAACCACATGTTCCCAATTCTACTCATGCAATCTTTGAGGGTGAAACTAATGCATAGTAAAAACTGGGTATTGAAAAATATGATCAAAGTGTGAACTTGCCTTGCTGACGTTCGCTGAACTGTAAAGATTCGTGGTAGCAAGCTTCGCACTCCGGATGATCTAACATAAGCAAGCAATAACATACATAAGCATACAAGCAAAGATCCAAAAAGAAAACAAATGAAAGACTTCGAAAAACTCCAAAACAAACAAATAAAGTTTCTGTACATAACATAATTTTTACAGTACCATAATTATGTGTGTTTGGGTCTAACAGAAAGTACACGTTATGAGCTTCGATTTGCAAAAAGAATCACCTAAAACGGAGTTACGAAACTCAATTTATGGCCTAACGAAGTTTGAATTCAAATCTGTTTGAATTCAAATTTTAAAATTTTCAAAAAATATTTTTCGTTTGGTTCTCTACATAGATGAGATTTCTATGAACTAGTAGGAAAAAGAATCAACTAAATCAGATCTATAGACTAAAAGATGTACAATAAAGAAGATTTGGTAAAGAATCTGAATTTGGAAAAATTCCTGAAAAAGAAAAAAAATCGGCCAGAGACAAGTGGCGCTCTGTGATTCGCTGGCTAGGTGCTCACCGCACTTGTCGCCGGAGACGAGGAAGAAGGTGGCTCCGGTGTGCTTCGTCGAAGGACGCGTGCGGAACGATGTAGAGGAGGATGAGGTGAACCACTTGAACAAGTTGTGGTGGTAGATTGCTTCCTGTACACACGGTGAGAGGTCGCTGGAATTCATGAACTCCGGCAAGCAATTGGCGAGGTTAGGGTGGGGCAAAAACTCCAGAAGGAGAGGGCTTCGGACGAGGGTTGAGAGGGGCTCCCAGGGATGCTTTATATAGGGCAGGGGAGGTCCAGAGTTGGGTGGGGCGAGATGTGTTAATGGCTGCAGTTTCAAGCGCTCATGATGGCCATTATGGTTGTCTTTGAGGCACACCAAGGGATGGGAGGGGTCGAGGTAGGCGAGGGGGTTCCATTCAGTGGTGTTTTGGAGCGGGGGAGGGGAAGATGAGGGGAGGAAGAGGTAGGGGCGCCATGGATGAACGTTCTGTCAGTGTTCACGTACAGAGAGGAGGAAGAAGGAGATAGCGCCTGGGCCTGGGCCTGCTGGGCTGCGTTTTTTAAACGTTTTTTTACAGAAGCAATGAAACACCGAAAATACAAATAAATATAAGTCTAAAAATGCCAGAAAAATCCACATAATTATATGGTCTTATATATGACCTAGTGAACTTTTATCTGGTCTAAAATGCAAATTTCGAAAATAAACTTTTTGCTATGCTAATAAAATAAATTGCAAATAAAACTAAAAAATATATATATTGGTTTCAAATTCAATTTCCAATATTTTCTTTTCTGATTTTGAAGAAGTCATTTTATCTTCTCTCTTTATTTTATTTTTGATATAATGGAAATGAATTTTTTGGTGAAACCAAATTTGATCCAAACTCCCAACTTCGAAAAAAAATATATTCAAAATTGGTTTTTAGGGAAACTTCCAACTCTCTCTTTTGGTCCTTGAGTTGCTCAAAGTTCCTTGGACCAAAAATCAAATAAAACAAATGGGACAAAATGCATAAATCATGGATGCATATGAATGATCTATTACAAACATCCAAATTGAAAATTGGGATGTTACAAACCTACCCCCCTTAAGATGAATCTCGCCCTCGAGATTCAGGTTGGCTAGCAAAAAGGTGTGGGTGGCCCTGTCGGAGGTCTTCTTCTTGCTCCCAGGTGGCTTCTTCCTCAGTATGATGACTCCACTGAACCTTGCAAAACTTGATGACCTTGCTCCGGGTAACCCTGCTTGCAGTCTCGAGAATCTTGATGGGCTTGTCCTCATAGGTCAGATCACTATCCAACTGTATGGCCTCAAGTGGCACTGTATCTCTTAAAGGAATATCGGCCATCTCCGCATGGCACTTCTTCAACTGGGAAACGTGAAACACATCATGAACTCCTGACAAGGGTTCTGGTAATTCCAACTTGTAGGCAACTTCACCCATGCATTCTAAAACTCTGTACGGCCCCACAAACCGTGGTGCTAACTTTCCTTTGACTCCAAATCGTTTAATTCCTTGAAGTGGCGACACACGCAGATATGCTCTATCTCCGACTTCATAGGTTACCTCCTTGCGTTTAGTACCGGCATAACTCTTCTGTCTGGATTGGGCTAACTTGAGTCTGTCGCGGACCAGCTTGACTTTCTCCTCTGAATCTCTAATTAAATCTGGTCCGAATAATTTACGGTCTCCAACATCATCCCACATCAATGGTGTCCTGCACCTCCTTCCATACAAAGCTTCGAAATGGGCCATTTTCAAACTAGCTTGATAGCTGTTGTTATATGAGAATTCTGTGTAAGGCAAATTATCATCCCAACTAGATCCATAATCTAGTGCACAAGCTCTCAATATGTCCTCCAGAATCTGATTGACTCTCTCGGTCTGCCCATCTGTCTGCGGATGAAAAGCTGTACTGAACTCCAGCCTGGTACCCAAAGTTTCATGTAACTGATGCCAAAACTTTGAGGTAAATTGTGTTCCTCTATCTGATACGATGGTCCTCGGAACTCCATGCAGACATACGATCCTGGTCATGTATATCTTGGCTAGCTTAGCACTTGTATATGTGGTTTTCACGGGGATGAAGTGAACTACCTTAGTCAAGCGATCAACCACTACCCAAATAGAATCATAGCCTGATCGGGTCCTGGGTAATCCTATAATGAAGTCTATGCCAAGCTTGTCCCACTTCCAATCTGGTATCGGCAAAGGCTAAAGTAATCCTGCTGGTTTCTGGTGCTCTGCCTTAACTCTCTGACATACGTCGCATACTGCTACATACTCGGCAATATCCTTCTTCATACCAGTCCACCAGAAACTTTCCTTCAAGTCCAAATACATCTTGGTGTTGCCCAGGTGTATTGAATAAGGAGAATCATGAGCCTCCTGAAGAATCAATTTCCTGATCTCTGGGTCATTTGGCACGTAAATACGCTGCTCAAACCATAAGGTTCCATGTTCATCCTCACGAAATTCTTCTGCCTTTCCTTGGTTAGTCCTTCCATTTATCTCCGCAATACCTTTGTCTAACTTCTGGGCTTCTTGGATCTTTCCCAACAAAGTGGATTGAATTTCCATTGCGGCAACAAAACCTCGTGGTACTATCTCCAATCGAAGATCTCTGAGATCATCAATTAACTCCTGAGGTAATCCTCCTGCTGTGAGGGTATTAACATAGCTCTTGCGGCTCAATGCATCTACCACAACATTGGCCTTTCCTGGGTGATAGTGCAATTTCATGTCATAATCCTTTATGAGCTCCAACCATCTTCTCTGCCTGAGGTTCAACTCCTTCTGCGTGAAGATTTATTTCATACTCTTATGATCCGTGTAAACATCACAACGATTTCTGATAAGAAAATGTCTCCAGGTCTTGAGTGCGTGCACTACAACTGCTAACTCCAAATCATGTGTGGCATAATTCCGCTCATGAGGTCAAAGCTGACGTGAGGCATATGAAACAACTCTTCCTTATTGCATAAGAACACCTCCAAGTCCTTAACGAGAAGCGTCGCAATATACTTGGAAATCCTTGCGTATATTCAGAAGAATTAGCACTGGGGCTGTGACCAAATGTTTCTTTAGCTCCTGGAAACTGGCCTCACATTCGTAGGTCCAAACAAACTTAGTGTCTTTCTTCAATAACTCTGTCATGGGCTTCGCGGTCTTGGATAAATTCTCAATAAACCTCCGATAATATCCTGCGAGTCCAAGAAAACTGCGAATCTCTCCGACTGAGGTGGGTTCCTTCCATTCGGTGACGGCTTCAACCTTGGAGGGGTCTACTGCTATTCCTTCTCCTGATATAACATGTCCAAGAATTCGACTTCCTTCAACCAAAATTGGCACTTGCTGAACTTGGCGTATAACTGATGTTCCCTGAGCTTCTCAAGAACCAAGCGCAAATGTTCCTTGTGTTCTTCTTCATTCTTCGAGTAAATCAATATGTCATCAATGAATACCACAACAAACTTATCCAAGAACTCCATGAATACCTTGTTCATCATACTTATAAAATAGGCAGGGCATTAGTCAAACCAAAAGACATGACTGTGTACTCATAAAGTCCATATCTCGTGGTAAAGGCTGTCTTGGGTATATCCTGTTCTTGAATCTTCAGCTGGTGATATCCTGATCGAAGATCAATCTTTGAGAAAACTTTTGCTCCTTGTAGCTGGTCAAACAAATCATTGATCATCGGCAGAGGGTACTTGTTCTTGATTGTCACCTCATTCAATGCATGATAATCTACAACCATTCTCAAGGATCCATCCTTCTTCTCAACTAGAAGCACTGGGGCTCCCCAAGGTGATGAACTTGGTCGAATATAACCTTTCTCCAATAATTCCTTAATCTTCTTCTTAATTTCCTCCAGATCATTTGCGGGCATCTGGTACGGTCTCTTGGATATTGGTCCGGTGCCTGATAACAATTCGATCAAAAACTCTATGTCCCGATCTGGTGGCATGCCGGGAAATTCCTTGGGGAATACATCGGGATAATTCTTCACAAATGGTACTTCCTCCTGAACAACTCCCGAAAGAGAATTCACTTGAGTCTTCCTTGGCGTATGCCTTGACACATACTTGATCCGTTTTCCATCTGGGGTGGTGAGAAGAATCGACTTACTAGCACAATCAATATTCCCTTCATACTTGGATAGCCAGTCCATGCCTAGAATTATGTCCAATCCTTGTGATTCTAGGATGATGAGGTCTGTGGGGAAAATGTGTCTCCCTATGGTCAATGGCAACTGAAAACATCCCCGACTAGCCATATACTCTGCTCCTGGGGAACTCACTAACATAGGTGTTTTAAGGGCTACGGTCGGCAACTTAAACTTATCCAAAAATCCCCTTGATATGAATGGATGTGATGCACCAGTGCCAAAAAGAACAAGGGTTGTAAATGAATTAATCAAGAACTTACCAACAACGATGTCAGGCTGGTCATAAACTTCCTCCACATTGACATGGTTCACCTGACCACTGGTGAAGGGATTGGGCTTCTTGCCTCCAGAGCTTCCATTACCGTTCCCGTTCTTTGCCTCGGGACACTCAGTTTGCCGTGGAGTTGGATGGACTCATTTACCTTCAATGCTTCCGCAGTTATTTTTATTGAGATGGCCTTTGGCCATATTATTGTAATAAATACTCTTTTGAGGATCTCGATGTAATAAAGTGTGTGATTGAACTCTGTTATAATTCCTCGAGTAATGTGTGTGCCAGCATACCGATCCAGGGATGGCACTTAAGCACAGAGACTTCGATCCATTTTGAGTCAGGTTGCTTCAGTCCACCCTCGTGGCCAGGTGGATGCCCCCCCTGCTGTGTTCTCAGTGCCAAATATTCTCGAATATTCCGGAAAAAATCATATTTAAATTTCAGGGCATTTGGAGAACTTTTATTTTCGGGGTATTTTATATATTGCATGGATAATTCAGATAACAGACATAAAATACTATTTTTATTTTATTTAATATAAATAACAGAAAGTAAAAGGAGGGTACGGAGATTTGTGTTTTCTAAATTCATCCATCTCATGATCATCAAAGGGAATCCATTAACAAGGTTGATCAAGTCTTGTTAACAAACTCATTCCGAATAACATGAAACCGGAGAATTTTCGAATAACACTAGGTACCTCAACGGGGATATGCACATCCCCAACAATAAGAATATCATATTTCTTCTTCACAGTAGGAAGAGGAAATTCAAAACCTCCAAAAATAATTGATGGAATTTTTCCAATAGAATTAATACTGTGGACTTGAGGTTGTTTCCTCGGAAAGTGTACCGTATGCTCATTACCATTAATATGAAAAGTGACACTGCCTTTCTTGCAACCAATAACAACCCCTAAAGTATTCAAAAATGGCCTTCCAAGAATAATAGACATACTATCGTATCGGGAATATCAAGAATAACAAAGTCCGTTAAAATATTAATGTTTGCAACCACAATAGGCACATCCTCACAAATACCGACATGTATAGCAGTTGATTTATCAGCCATTTGCAAAGATATTTCAGTAGGTGTCAACTTATTCAAATCAAGTCTACGATATAAAGAGAGAGGCATAACACTAACACCGGCTCCAAGATCACATAAAGCAATTTTAACATAGTTTCTTTTAATGGAGCATGGTATAGTGGGTACTCCTGGATCTCCAAGTTTCTTTGGTATTCCACCTTTAAAAGTGTAATTAGCAAGCATGGTGGAAATTTCAGCTTCCGGTATCTTTCTTTTATTAGTAACAATTTCTTTCATGTACTTAGCATAAGGATTCATTTTAAGCATATCAGTTAATCGCATACGCAAAAAGATAGGTCTAATCATTTCAGCAAAGCACTCAAAATCCTCATCATCCTTTTTCTTGGATGGTTTCAGAGGAAAAGGCATGGGTTTCTGAACCCATGGTTCTCTTTCTTTACCATGTTTCCTAGCAACAAAGTGTCACTTATCATAACGTTGATTCTTTGATTGTGGGTTATCAAGATCAACAACAGGTTCAATTTCTATATCATTATCATTGCTAGGTTGGGCATCAACATGAACATTATCATTAACATTATCACTAGTTTCAGGTTCATTACCAGATTGTGTTTCAGCATCAGAAATAGAAATATCATTTGGATTCTCAAGTGTTTCAGTAATAGGTTCACTAGAAGCATGCAAAGTCCTATCATTTTTCTCTTTCTCCCTTTTAGAAGGACTAGGTGCCTCTATATTATTTCTCTGAGAATCTTGCTCAATTCTCTTAGGGTGGCCTTCGGGATACAAAGGTTCCTGAGTCATTTTACCAGTTCTAGTAGCCACTCTAACAGCAAAATCATTATTCTTACTATTCAATTCATTGAGCAAATCATTTTGAGATTTAAGTACTTGTTCTACTTAGGTGGTAACCATAGAAGCATGTTTACTAATAAGTTTAAGTTCACCTTTGAAATTAGCCATATAATCACCCAAGTGTTCAAGCATATCAGCATTGCATTTTAATTCTCTGCCAAAATAAGCATTGAAGTCTTCTTTCTTAACCATAAATTTATCAAACTCATCTAAGCATGGGCTAGCAAACTTAGTAAATGGGATTTCAGCTTTATCATATCTATAGAGAGAATTTACCTTTACTACCTGTGTCGGGTTATCAAGACCATGTGTTTCTTCAATAGGAGATGGATTAAAATTATGAATTTATTCGACAGGCAGTAAATTAAGACCAAGTATTTCTTCAATAGGAGGTAAATTCTTAACATCTTCAGCTTTAATACCCTTTTCTTTCATGGATTTCTTTGCCTCTTGCATGTCTTCGGGACTGAGAAATAGAACACCTCTCTTCTTCGGAGTTGGTTTAGGAATAGGCTTAGGAAGTGTCCAATTATTTTCATTTGTCAACATATTATTCAATAGAATTTAATCTTCATCTGGAGTTCTTTCCCTGAAAACAGAACCAACACAACTATCCAGGTAATCTCTGGAAACATCTGTTAGTCCATTATAAAAGATATCAAGTATTTCATTTTTCTTAAGAGGATGATCAGGCAAAGCATTAAGTAATTGGAGAAGCCCCCCCAAGCTTGTGGGAGACTCTCTTCTTCAATTTGCACAAAATTATATATATATCCCTTAAAGCAGCTTGTTTCTTATGAGCAGGGAAATATTTAGCAGAGAATAAATCATATCCTGGGGACTACGCACACAACCAGGATCAAGAGAATTAAACCATATCTTAGCATTGATGTCTACTACACAACCTTCTTCTTGTAGACGTTGTTGGGCCTCCAAGTGCAGAGGTTTGTAGGACAGTAGCAAATTTCCCTCAAGTGGATGACCTAAGGTTTATTAATCCGTAGGAGGCGTAGGATGAAGATGGTCTCTCTCAAGCAACCCTGCAACCAAATAACAAAGAGTCTCTTGTGTCCCCAACACACCCAATACAATGGTAAATTGTATAGGTGCACTAGTTCGGCGAAGAGATGGTGATGCAAGTGGTATATGGATGATAGATAATAGTTTTTGTAATCTAAAAATATAAAAACAGCAAGGTAACTAATGATAAAAGTGAGCGTAAATGGTATTGCAATGATAGGAAATAAGGCCTAGGTTCATAATTTCTCTAGTGTAAGTTCCCTCAACAATACTAACATAATTGGATCACATCACTATCCCTCAACATGCAACAAAGAGTCACTCCAAAGTCACTAATAGCGGAGAACGAATGAAGAGATTATGGTAGGGTACGAAACCACCTCAAAGTTATTCTTTCCAATCAATCCGTTGGGCTATTCCTATAGATGTCACAAACAGCCCTAGAGTTCGTACTAGAATAACACCTTAAGACACAAATCAACCAAAACCCTAATGTCACCTAGATACTCCAATGTCACCTCAAGTATCCGTGGGTATGATTATACGATATGCATCACACAATATCAGATTCATCTATTCAACCAACACAAAGGACCTCAAAGAGTGCCCCAAAGTTTCTACCAGAGAATCACGACGAAAACGTGTGCCAACCCCTATGCATAGGTTCATGGGCGGAACCCGCAAGTTGATCACCAAAGGAATCACGTGATATCCCATTGTCACCACAGATATCCATGACAAGACATACATCAAGTGTTCTCAAATCTTTAAAGACTCAATCCGATAAGATTACTTCAAAGGGGAAACTCAATTCATTATAAGAGAGAAGAGGGGGAGGAGAAACATAGGATCCAACTATAATAGCAAAGCTCGCGAATACATCAAGATCGTGCCAAATCAATAACACAAGAGAGAGAGAGAGATCAAACACATAGCTACTGGTACATACCCTTAGCCTCGAGGGAGAACTACTCCCTCCTCGTCATGGAGAGCGTCGGGATGATGAAGATGGCCACCGGAGAGGGATTGCCCCCTCTGGCAGGGTGCCGGAACGGGTCTAGATTGGCTTTTGGTGACTACGGAGGCTTCTGGCGGCGGAACTCCCAATCTATTGTGCGTTTTGGAAGTTTTAGGGTACGACGATATATATGGGTGCAGGAGGTACGTCGGAGGAGCCATGGGGGCCCCACGAGGTAGGGGGGCGCGCCCTAGGGGGGCGCGCCCCCACCCTCGTGAGCACCTCCCGTATCTTCTGACGTGGAGTCCAAGTCTATCCGGTGGCTTTCATTCCAAAAATAACTTCCCCAGTTGATTTCGTTCCCTTTCGACTCCGTTTGATATTCCTTTTCTTCGAAACACTGAAATAGGTATAAAACAGCAAATCTGGGCTGGGCCTCCGGTTAATAGGTTAGTCCCAAAAGTAATATAAAAGTGGAAAATAAAGCCCAATATTGCCCAAAATAGTAGATAATATAGCATGGAGCAATCAAAAATTATAGATACGTTGGAGACGTATCAAGCTTCACCCTTTAATGAGAACGGAAATATTTGAAGGATATAAAAGTAACGAGTTCTCTCATCATTAGTGAACAGGGTGGCTATATCATTTAATTTAGTAAGATGTGCCACAACAGTTTCAGATTCATAGCCATAAAAGGATTAAATTCAACCAAAGTAATTATATCAGGATCAACAGAGAATTCTTAATCCTTATCAGTAGCACAAATAGGTGAAGTAGCAAAAGTAGGGTCAGGTTTCATTCTAGCATTAAGGGATTGCAGCTTCCATTTAGCTAATAACCTATCTATCATTGCAACCAAGAATAGCTCTAGCAGATACTTCATCCAGAACATAACCCTCAGGAACAACAGGCAATTCATATTTATTAGGGGGAGAGTCTTCATCATCACTTTCATCAATATTATCAGTTTCAATAATTTCATTCTCTCTAGCCCTAGCAAGTTGTTCATCAGGAAATTCACCAAGTGTCATAGTAGTATCAAGCATAGAAGTAGTTTCATCATAAGTATCTGATACGTCTCCAACGTATCTATAATTTTTGATTGCTCCATGCTATATTATCTACTGTTTTAGGCAATATTGGGCTTTATTATCCACTTTTATATTACTTTCGGGACTAACCTATTAACCGGAGGCCCAGCCCAGATTTGCTGTTTTATGCCTATTTCAGTGTTTTGAAGAAAAGGAATACCAGACGGAGTCGAAACGGAACGAAATCAACTGGAGAAGTTATTTTTGGAAGGAAACACACCTGATGGACTTGGACCCCACATCAAGGAAGGAACGAGGTGCTCACGAGGATGGGGGGCGCCCCCCCTAGGGCGCGCCCCCTATCTCGTGGGACCCTCGTGGCTCCCCTGACATACCTCCTGCACCCATATATACCCACGTGACCTAAAACTTCCAGAATGCAAGATAGATCGGGAGTTCCGCCGCCAGAAGCCTCCGTAGCCACCAAAAGTCAATCGGGACCCTGTTCCAGCACCCTGCCGGAGGGGGGAACCCTCACCGGTGGCCATCTTCATCATCCCGGTGCTCTCCATGATGAGGAGGGAGTAGTTCTCCCTCGGGGCTGAGGGTATGTACCAGTAGCTATGTGTTTGATCTCTCTCTCTCTTGTGTTCTTGAGATGATACGATCTTGATGTATCGCGAGCTTTGCTATTATATTTGGATCCTATGATGTTTCTTCCCCCCTCTTCTCTCTTGTAATGGATCGAGTTTCCCCTTTGAAGTAATCTTATCGGATTGAGTCTTTAAATATTTGAGAACACTTGATGTATGTCTTGCTGTGGATATCTGTGGTGACAATGGGATACCACGTGCCACTTGATGTATGTTTTGGTAACCAACTTTCGGGTTCCGCCCATGAGCCTATGCATAGGGGTTGCCACACGTTTTCGTCGTGATTCTCCGGTAGAAACTTTGGGGCACTCTTTGAGTTCTATGTGTTGGTTGAATAGATGAATTGAGATTGTGTGATGCATATCGTATAATCATACCCACGGATACTTGAGGTGAAATTGGAGTATCTAGGTGACATTAGGGTTTTGTTTGATTTGTGTCTTAAGGTGTTCTTCTAGTACGAACTCTAGGGCTGTTTGTGACATCTATATGAATAGCCCAACGGATTGATTGGAAAGAATAACTTTGAGGTGGTTTCGTACCCTACCATAATCTCTTCGTTCGTTCTCCGCTATTAGTGACTTTGGAGTGACTCTTGGTTGCATGCTGAGGGATAGTTATGTGATCCAATTATGTTATTATTGTTGAGGGAACTTGCACTAGCGAAAGTATGAACCCTAGGCCTTATTTCCTATCATTGCAATACCGTTTACGCTCACTTTTATCACTTGCTACCTTGCTGTCTTTATATTTTCAGATTACAAAAACTATTATCTACTATCCATATTGCACTTGTATCACCATCTCTTCGCCAAACTAGTGCACCTATACAATTTACCATTGTAATGGGTGTGTTGGGGACACAAGAGACTCTTTGTTATTTGGTTGCAGGGTTGCTTGAGAGAGACCATCTTCATCCTACGCCTCCTTCGGATTGATAAACATTAGGTCATCCACTTGAGGGAAATTTGCTACTGTCCTACAAACCTCTGCACTTGGAGGCCCAACAACGTCTACAAGAAGAAGGTTGTGTAGTAGACATCAAGCTCTTTTCTTGCGCCGTTGCCGGGGAGGCTAGCGCTTGAAGGTATATCTTTAGATCTTGCAAATCAAGTCTTTTAGTTTCTTGTTTTATCACTAATTTAGTTTATAAAAGAAAATAAAAAAAATGGAATTAAGTTTATCTCATACGCTTCATCTTTTTAATATCTTTCATGAGTATGATGGAAAGGATAATTGTGCTCAAATGCTAGAGGAAGAAATATATAAAATGTTTGGCACTAAATATTTGAATGATGGGCATTATTGCAATGTTGTTAGTATGAATTCCTTGAATATCCATGATGCTAATGATATGCAAAGCCACAAGCTTGGGGAAGCTATGTTTGATGACGATGACATTTTTTGTCCCCCAAGTTTTGATGAGCAAATTTATTATGATGAAAGCATGCTTCCTATCTATGATGATTATTGTGATGACACGTATGCTTTAAAGAATAATGATAACCATGAAACTTGTCATCTTGATCTTAATTTTCAATCACATGATAGTTATTTTGTTGAGTTTGCTCCCACTATTATTTATGTTGATTTTGCATGCTTGTAAATCATGAAAAGAATGCTTTAGTTGCTGGTTATATTGTTGAATTCATTCATCATGCTACTGAAAATTATTATGATGGAGGAACATATGCTTGTATGAATTGCAATAATATCAAGTTTCCTCTCTATGTGCTTAAAGTTTTGAAGTTATGCTTGTTTTACCCTCCTATGCTAGTTGATTATTGTTCCCACAAGTTGTTTGATCACAAAATCCCTATGCATAGGAAGTGGGTTAGACTTAAATGTGCTAGTCATATTCTTCATGATGCTCTCTTTATGTTACAATTCTTATCCTTTATGTGGGCATCATTGAAATCATCGTGCCTAGCTAGGGGCATTAAACGATAGTGCTTGTTGGGAGGCAACTCAATTTTATTTTTGTTACTTGATTTTTTGTTCCTGTTTAGTAATACATAATTCATCTATCCTCTGTTTAGATGTGGTTTTATGCTTTGAATTAGTGTTTGTGCCAAGTAGAACCTTTGGGAAGACTTGGGGGAAGTCTTGTTGATCATGCTGTCAAAAACAGAAACTTTAGCGCTCACGAGAACTGCTGTAATTTTTATTTGAAGAGTGATATTTAGTTAATTCTTTTTGAAGATGATTAATAGATAAATTCCTCAGGTCCAGCAATTTATTTGATAATTTTATTAGTTCCAGAAGTATACGTTTGATCCAGATTACTACAGACTGTTCTGTTTTTGACAGATACTGTTTTCGATGTGTTGTTTGCTTATTTTGATGAATCTATGAGTAGTATCGGAGGGTATGAACCATAGAGAAGTTGGAATACAGTGGATATTACACCAGTATGAATTTATAATGAGTTCATTACAGTACCTTATGGTGGTTATTTATTTTCTTATACTAACGAAGCTTACGAGTTTTCTGTTAAGTTTTGTGTTGTGAAGTTTTCAAGTTTTGGGTAAGGATTCGATGGACTATGGAAAAAGGAGTGGCAAGTGCCTAAGCTTGGGGATGCCCAAGGCACCCCAAGGTAACATTCAAGGATAGCCAAGAGCCAAAGCTTGGGGATGCCCCGGAAGGCATCCCCTCTTTTGTCTTCGTTCATCGGTAACTTTACTTGGAGCTATATTTTTATTCGCCACATGATATGTGTTTTGCTTGGAGCGTCAATTTATTTTGTTAGTATTTGCTTGCTGTTATTTATAATAATTCCCTAGAAAAGTCAGAACATGATAAAATGTTGAAACCTTTTGCATATTAAGCTCTGATAAATTTACTACAGTGGGAATTTTATTTCATAATTTTTGGAGTTAGGGAAGTATGGATGTTTCATCATTCTTTACAGACTATCCTGTTTAGGCAGATTGCTGTTATGTGTGCATTGTTTGCATATGTTTGCTTCTCTAATGATTCTATTTGAGGATAGGACTATTAAATATGCAGAGGCATTTAGTATGCAATGTTGAATAATAATTTTAGTGATTTGCTACAGTAGAGTATGATAAGGTTTTTGCAATGGTTTATACTAACTTATCTCACGAGTCCTTGTTGAGTTTTGTGTGGATGAAGCTTTTGAGATTTAGGGAGACCGTGATATGAGAGGAATTAAGGAGACACAAAAGCTCAAGCTTGGGGATGCCCAAGGCACCCCAAGATAATATTTCAAGAAGTCTCAAGCATCTAAGCTTGGGGATGCCCCGGTAGGCATCCCACCTTTCTTCTTCAACAATTATCGGTTAGTATCGGTTGATCCTAAGTTTTTTCTTCTTCACATGATGTTTTCTATTCTTAGATGTCATTTTATTTTGCTTCGCTTGCTGTTTGAATAGAGTACCAAGATCTGAAATTATTAAATGTTAGAGAGTCTTCACATAGTTGCATAATTATTCGACTACTCATTGATCTTCACTTATATCTTTCGGAGTAGTTTGTCATTTGCTCTAGTGCTTCACTTATACCTTTTAGAGCATGGTGGTAGTTTTATTCTGAATAAATAGATGAACTCTCATGCTTCACTTAGATTATTTTGATAGTCTTAAATAGCATGGTAATTTTCTTAAAATCCTTATATGCTAGGTATTCAAGAATAATAAAATTCTCTTATGAGTGTGTTGAATACTATGAGAAGTTTGATACTTGATAATTGTTTTGAGATATGGAGATGGTGATATTAGAGTCATGCTAGTTGATTAGTTGTGAATTTGAGAGATACTTGTGTTGAAGTTTGTGATTCCCGTAGCATGCACGTAGGGTGAACCGTTATTTAACAAAGTCGGAGCATGAGGTGTTTATTGATTGCCTTCCTTATGGGTGGCGGTCGGGGACGAGCGATGGTCTTTTCCTACCAATCTATCCCCTAGGAGCATGCGCGTAGTACTTTGTTTTGATAACTAATAGATTTTTGCAATAAGTATGTGAGTTCTTTATGACTAATGTTGAGTCCATGTATTATACGCACTCTCACCCTTCCACCATTGCTAGCCTCTCTAGTACCGCACAACTTTCGCCGGTACCATAAACCCACCATATACCTTCCTCAAAATAGCCACCATACCTACCTATTATGGCATTTCCATAGCCATTCCGAGATATATTGCCATGCAACTTTCCACCGTTCCATTATTATGACACACTCCATCATTGTCATATTGCTTTGCATGATCATGTAGTAGACATCGTATTTGTGGCAAAGCCACCGTTCATAATTCTTTCATACATGTCACTCATGCATCATCGCACATCCCGGTACACCGCCGGAGGCATTCACATAGAGTCATACTTTGTTATAATATCGAGTTGTAATCATTGAGTTGTAAATAAATAGAAGTGTGATGATTATCATTAATAGAGCATTGTCCCAACAAAAAAAGGCCAAATATAAAAAAGAGAAAGGCCATAAAAAAGGCCAAATAAAAAAATAAAAATAAAAAGGGGCAATGCTACTATCCTTTTTCCACACTTGTGCTTCAAAGTAGCACCATGATATAGCGAGTCTCATATATTGTGCTTCAAAGTAGCACCATGTTCTTCATATAGAGAGTCTCATATGTTGTCACTTTCATATACTGGTGGGAATTTTACATTATAGAACTTGCCTTGTATATTCCAATGATGGGCTTCCTCAAAATGCCTTAGGTATTCGTGAGCAAGCAAGTTGGATGCACACCCACTAGTTTCTTTTGTCGAGCTTTCATACACTTATAGCTCTAGTGCATCCATTGCATGGCAATCCCTACTCACTCACATTGATATCTATTGATGGGCATCTCCATAGCCCGTTGATACGCCTAGTCGATGTGAGACTATCTTCTCCCTTTTTGTCCTCTCCACAACCACCATTCTGTTCCACATCAAACTTTTTTCTTGAATCTTATGGATCTGAATATTCATGCCACAATTAAGAATAATTACATTGAAATTATGCCAACTAGCATTCCACATCAAAAATTATCTTTTTATCATTTACCTACTCGAGGACGAGCAGGAATTAAGCTTGGGGATGCTTGATACGTCTCCAACGTATCTATAATTTTTGATTGCTCCATGCTATATTATCTACTGTTTTAGGCAATATTGGGCTTTATTATGCACTTTTATATTACTTTTGGGACTAACCTATTAACTGGAGGCCCAGCCCAGATTTGCTGTTTTATGCCTATTTCAGTGTTTCGAAGAAAAGGAATATTAGACGGAGTCGAAACGGAACGAAATCAACTTGAGAAGTTATTTTTGGAAGGAAACACACCTGATGGACTTGGACCCCACGTCAAGGAAGGAACGAGGTGCTCACGAGGGTGGGCCCCCCCTAGGGTGCGCCCCTGTCTCGTGGGACCCTCGTGGCTCCCCTGACGTACCTCCTGCACCCATATATACCCACGTGACCTAGAACTTCCAGAACACAAGATAGTTCGGGAGTTCCGCCGCCAGAAGCCTCCGTAGCCACCAAAAGTCAATCGGGACCCTGTTCCGGCACCCTGCCGGAGGGGGGAACCCTCACCGGTGGCCATCTTCATCATCCCTGTGCTCTCCATGACGAGGAGGGAGTAGTTCTCACTCGGGGCTGAGGGTATGTACCAGTATCTATGTGTTTGATCTCTCTCTCTCTCTCGTGTTCTTGAGATGATACGATGTTGATGTATCGCAAGCTTTGCTATTATATTTGGATCCTATGATGTTTCTTCCCCCCTCTTCTCTCTTGTAATGGATCGAGTTTCCCCTTTGAAGTAATCTTATCGGATTGAGTCTTTAAATATTTGAGAACACTTGATGTATGTCTTGCCGTGGATATCTGTGGTGACAATGGGATACCACGTGCCACTTGATGTATGTTTTGGTAACCAACTTTCGGGTTCCGCCCATGAACCTATGCATAGGGGTTGGCACACGTTTTCGTCGTGATTCTCCGGTAGAAACTTTGGGGCACTCTTTGAGTTCTATGTGTTGGTTGAATAGATGAATTGAGATTGTGTGATGCATATCGTATAATCATACCCACGGATACTTGAGGTGAAATTGGAGTATCTAGGTGACATTAGGGTTTTGATTGATTTGTGTCTTAAGGTGTTATTCTAGTACGAACTCTAGGGCTGTTTGTGACACTTATAGGAATAGCCTAACGGATTGATTGGAAAGAATAACTTTGAGGTGGTTTCGTACCCTACCATAATCTCTTCGTTCGTTCTCCGCTATTAGTGACTTTGGAGTGACTCTTGGTTGCATGTTGAGGGATAGTTATGTGATCCAATTATGTTATTATTGTTGAGGGAACTTGCACTAGCGAAAGTATGAACCCTAGGCCTTATTTCCTATCATTGCAATACCGTTTACGCTCACTTTTATCACTTGCTACCTTGCTGTCTTTATATTTATCAGATTACAAAAACTATTATCTACTATCCATATTGCACTTGTATCACCATCTCTTCGCCAAACTAGTGCACCTATACAATTTACCATTGTATTGGGTGTGTTGGGGACACAAGAGACTCTTTGTTATTTGGTTGCAGGGTTGCTTGAGAGAGACCATCTTCATCCTACGCCTCCTACGGATTGATAAACATTAGGTCATCCACTTGAGGGAAATTTGCTACTATCCTACAAACCTCTGCACTTGGAGGCCCAACAACGTCTACAAGAAGGTTGTGTAGTGGACATCAGTATGATGCATATCAAAAGTGTCATCATCAATAACATGAGACATATCAGAATCAATTGCAGAAGCATGTTTAGGTGTCGCAAGCTTACTCAAAATAGAAGGTGAATCAAGTGCAGAGCTAGATGGCAGTTCCTTACCTCCCCTCATAGTTGAGGGATAAATCTTGGTTCTTGGATCTTTCAAGTTCTTCATAATGATAAGCAGATATAAATCCCAAGTGACTCAAAGAATAGAGCTATGGTCCCCGGCAACGGCGCCAGAAAATAGTCTTGATAACCCACAAGTATAGGGGATCGCAACAGTTTTCGAGGGTAGAGTATTCAACCCAAATTTATTGATTCGACACAAGGGGAGCCAAAGAATATTCTCAAGTATTAGCAGCTGAGTTGTCAATTCAACCACAACTGGAAACTTAATATATGCAATAAAGTATTTAGTAGCAAAGTAATATGATAGTAGTGGTAACGGTAGCAAAAGGTAACGATAGCAAAAGTAATGGTTTTGGTATTTTGTAGTGATTGTAACAATAGCAACGGAAAAGTAAATAAGCGAAGAACAATATATGGAAAGCTCGTAGGCAATGGATCGGCGATAGAGAATTATGCCGGATGTGGTTCATCATGTAACAGTCATAACCTAGGGTGACACAGAACTAGCTCCAATTCATCAATGTAATGTAGGCATGTATTCCGAATATAGTCATACGTGCTTATGGAAAAGAACTTGCATGACATCTTTTGTCCTACCCTCCCGTGGCAGCGGGGTCCTAGTGGAAACTAAGGGATATTAAGGCCTCCTTTTAATAGAGTATTGGACCAAAGCATTAACACATAGTGAATACATGAACTCCTCAAACTACGGTCATCACCGGGAGTGGTCTCGATTATTGTCACTTCGGGGTTGCCAGATCATAACACATAGTAGGTGACTATAGACTTGCAAGATAGGATCAAGAACACTCATATATTGATGAAAACGTAATAGGTTCAGATCTGAAATCATGGCACTCGGCCCTAGTGACAAGCATTAAGCATAGCAAAGTCATAGCAACATCAATCTTAGAACATAGTGGATACTAGGGATCAAACCCTAACAAAACTAACTCGATTACATGATAAATCTCATCCAACCCATCACCGTCCAGTAAGCCTACGATGGAATTACTCACGCACGGCGGTGAGCATCATGAAATTGGTGATGGAGGATGGTTGATGATGACGATGGCGACGGTTTCCCCTCTCCGGAGCCCCGAACGGACTCCAGATCAGCCCTCTCTAGAGGTTTTAGGGCTTGGCGGTGGCTCCGTATCGTAAAACGCGATGAATCCTGTTGGGGAACGTAGTAATTTCAAAAAAATTCCTACGCACACGCAAGATCATGGTGATGCATAGCAATGAGAGGGGAGAGTGTGATCTACGTACCCTTGTAGACCGATAGCGGAAGCATTGTGACAACGCGGTTGATGTAGTCGTACGTCTTCATGATCCGACCGATCCAAGCACCGTTACTCCGGCACCTCCGAGTTCTTGGCACACGTTCAGCTCGAGGACGATCCCCGGGCTCCGATCTAGCAAAGCGTCGGGGAGGAGTTTCGTCAGCACGACGGCGTGGTGACGATTTTGATGTTCTACCGTCGCAGGGCTTCGCCTAAGCACCGCTACAATATGACCGAGGTGAAATATGGTGGAGGGGGGCACCGCACACAGCTAAGGAACGATCACGAAGATCAACTTGTGTGTCTAGAGGTGCCCCCCTGCCCCCGTATATAAAGGAGCAAGGGGGAGGGGGCGGCCGGCCTAGAAGGGGGCGCGCCAAGGGGAGTCCTACTCCCACTGGGAGTAGGACTCCTTCCTTCCTTGTTGGAGTAGGAGAAGGGGAAAGAGGGGGAGAGGAAAAAGGAAAAGGGGGCTGCGCCCCTTGTCCAATTTGCACCAGAGGGGGGCGCAGGCCTCCTTCCTTTTGGCCTCTCTCCTCTATTCCCGTATGGCCCAATAAGGCCCATATACTCCCCGACGAATTCCCGTAACTCTCCGGTACTCCGAAAAATACCCGAATCACTCGGAACCTTTCCGATGTCCGAATATAGTCGTCCAATATATCGATCTTAAGTCTCGACCATTTCGAGACTCCTCGTCATGTCCCCGATCTCATCCAGGACTCCGAACTCCTTCGGTACATCAAAACTCATAAACTCATAATATAACTGTCATCGAAACCTTAAGCGTGCGGACCCTACGGTTCGAGAACAATGTAGACATGACCGAGACATGTCTCTGGTCAATAACCAATAGCGCAACCTGGATGCTCATATTGGCTCCTACATATTCTACGAAGATCTTTATCGGTCAGACCGCATAACAACATACGTTGTTCCTTTTGTCATCGGTATGTTACTTGCCCGAGATTCGATCGTCGGTATCTCAATACCTAGTTCAATCTCGTTACCGGCAAGTCTCTTTACTCGTTCCATAATACATCATCTCACAACTAACTCATTAGTTGCAATGCTTGCAAGGCTTTATGTGATGTGCATTACCGAGAGGGCCCAGAGATACCTCTCCGACAATCGGAGTGACAAATCCTAATCTCGAAATACGCCAACCCAACATGTAGAGCTCCTTTATAATCACCCAGTTACGTTGTGACGTTTGGTAGCACACAAAGTGTTCCTCCGGTAAACGGGAGTTGCATAATTCTCATAGTCATAGGAACATGTATAAGTCATGAAGAAAGCAATAGCAACATACTAAACGATCGGGTGCTAAGCTAATGGAATGGGTCATGTCAATCAGATCATTCACCTAATGATGTGATCCCGTTAATCAAATAACACTCTTTGTCCATGGTTAGGAAACATAACCATCTTTGATTAACGAGCTAGTCAAGTAGAGGCATACTAGTGACACTCTGTTTGTCTATGTATTCACACATGTATTATGTTTCCGGTTAATACAATTCTAGCATGAATAATAAACATTTATCATGATATAAGGAAATAAATAATAACTTTATTATTGCCTCTAGGGCATATTTCCTTCAAAATCCTTCTCCCTCATTTTTTTCTCCCCGAAAGTGAATATATAGAGTTGGGGTTGAGGTCGGAGGAGCTCCAGGGGGGCCACGAGGTAGGGGGCGCTCCCAGGGGGGCAGGCGCGCCCCCACTCTCGTGGCTTGGGTATGGCCCCCTGGTCTTGATCTTTTGCTAGTATTTTTTATTATTTCCAAAAAGACGCCCCGTGGAGTTTCAGGTCATTCCGAAAACTTTTGTTTCTGCACATAAATAACACCATGGCAATTCTGCTGAGAACAGCGTCAGTCCGGGTTAGTTCCATTCAAATCATGCAAGTTAGAGTCCAAAACAGGGGCAAAAGTGTTCGGAAAAGTAGATACGATGGAGAAGTATCACCCACCGCACGCCTTCATACTCGCACAGGCCCTGACGGCCTGCTCCATCACTGGAGTTGACAGATCAGGCATTGCATATTTGCATTTCTATATATGCTTGCCATACTGGCTAGTAGTTAGGCTACTATAGGTTACAGTCCGAAGCTTGTTGTGTCCAAGCCCTAGATATTAGCCTATACATGTGTAATGGCTCGCTTATTCGTAGACTTTGTAGAAAATGTGTTCACATTTTAATACTACTGCCAGCACTAGCTAATTGCCCATGCGTTACGACGTGACATGCATATTCTAGTGGTTCAATATCAATCATATCTGACATAAATCATACACTCATCATATTTTAGATTTTGATAAGATTTGAGTATGGGTAGGGGAAGAAAAGAAAATTTTGATTTAGGTGAGATTTTGGTAAGATTTGATTCAAATTTGGTATGGGTAGGAGAAGGCAAGGAAAGCTTTGATTTAGTTGAGATTTTGAGAAGATTTAATTTGATTGAGTGAATGCATGAGGTGGATGAGGGGGCGTGGGAGCGGGTGGAGGCGAAGGTGCACATACAACAATGAACCCCCCTTTAATAGTAGAGATGTTTGTACAACTGACGTGTCTAGCTGGTTGTTCCAAGAAAAGCATGTTTGTGAAGACGATTTGCGGCACACACACGTTCGGGGGCACACATGCATGCATGCGACATGATTGCGCATAAATTTTGGGAAGTTATATTATGATTAGAACTTAATTACGGCATGCATGAAATTTGTATACAACTTTCGGCAGAGAGTGCTTATCCTTTGACTTCTAAATCTATATTTATTATATCTTTCGAACTAAAAGCCCATTTTTTATTTTCCTTTGCATATTCAGGTTCCTTGTGATGGGGCCTTTGAAACAAGCTCATTTTTTAAATATGTTTTAACAAGTTTTGAAAACTTCACTAAGTTTGTACTCTTAAAACCTGATAGAATTAATGGATGTTAATTCAGGAATTTCAAAAACTTAAACTTAAACTTGAAACCCTAATCTATAAACCTTAAGCACTAAGCCCTAAAACCAAATGAAACTTGGTTAAAAAATTTGGGTCTTGTTCGAGAACCATTCGTTGCAACGAGGAGTAATATGTAAAAGAAACTTATGGTCAGTTTGGTTCCCTTCCCACCTCCATGCCTAGATAAAACGCTGATACGTCTCCAACGTATCTATAATTTTTGATTGCTCCATGCTATATTATCTACTGTTTTGGACTATATTGGGCTTTATTTTTCACTTTTATATTATTTTTGGGACTAACCTACTAACCGGAGGCCCAGCCCAGAATTGCTGTTTTTTGCCTATTTCAGTGTTTCGGAGAAACAGAATATCAAACGGAGTCCAAACGGAATAAAATCTTCGGGAACATGATTTTCTCACCGAACGTGATCCAGGAGACTTGGACCCTACTCTAGGGAGTCAAAGAGGAGGTCACGAGGGTGGGGGGCGCCCCCCTAGGGCGCGCCCCCTGCCTTGTGGGCCCCTCAGTGCTCCACCGACGTACTCCTTCCTCCTATATATACCTACGTACCCCCAAACGATCAGAACAGGAGCCAAAAACCTAATTCCATTGCCGCAACTTTCTGTATCCATGAGATCCCATCTTGGGGCCCGTTCCGGAGCTCTGCCGGAAGAGGGCCGTCATCACGGAGGGCTTCTACATCATCCTAGCCTCTCCGATGAAGTGTGAGTAGTTTACCTCAGACCTTCGGTTCCATAGTTAGTAGCTAGATGGCTTCCTCTCTCTCTTTGAATCTCAATACAAAGTTCTCCCCCTCTCTTGTGGAGATCTATTCAATGTAATCTTATTTTTGCGGTGTGTTTGTTGAGACCGATGAATTGTGGGTTTATGATCAAGTCTATCTATGAATAATATTTGAATCTTCTCTGAATTCTTTTATGTATGATTGGTTATCTTTGCAAGTCTCTTTGAATTATCCGTTTGGTTTGGCCAACTAGATTGGTAGTTCTTGCCATGGGAGAAGTGCTTAGCTTTGGGTTCGATCTTGCGGTGTCCTTACGCAGTGACAGAAGGGGCAGCAAGGCACGTATTGTACCGTTGCCATCGAGGATAACAAGATGGGATTTATTTCATATTGCATGAATTTATCTCTCTACATCATGTCATCTTGCTTAAGGCGTTACTCTGTTTTTAACTTAATACTCTAGATGCGTGCTGGATAGCGGTCGATGAGTGGAGTAATAGTAGTAGATGCAGAATCGTTTCGGTCTACTTGTCACGGACGTGATGCCTATATACATGATCATGCCTAGATATTCTTATAACTATGCTCAATTCTGTCAATTGCTCAACAGTAATTTGTTCACCCACCGTAGAATACTTATGCTCTTGAGAGAAGCCACTAGTGAAACCTATGGCCCCCGGGTCTATTCTCATCATATCAATCTCAATTACTTTAATCTTGCCTTGCTTTTTTACTTTGCTTTTACTTTTTACTTTGCATCTTTATACCAAAAATACCAAAAATATTATATCTATCAGATCTCACTCTCGTAAGTGATCGTGAAGGGATTGACAACCCCTAATCGCGTTGGTTGCGAGTAGCTATCGCTTTGTGCAGGTACGAGGGACTTGAGTGTGGCCTCCTACTGGATTGATACCTTGGTTCTCAAAAACTGAGGGAAATACTTACGCTACTCTGCTGCATCATCCCTTCCTCTTTGGGGAAAACCAACGCAAGCTCAAGACGTAGCAAGAAGGATTTCTGGCGCCGTTGCCGGGGAGTCTACGCAAAAAGTCAATATACCAAAAATACCAAAATATTATATCTATCAGATCTCACTCTCGTAAGTCACCGTGAAGGGATTGATAACCCCTAATCGCGTTGGTTGCGAGTAGCTATCGCTTTGTGCAGGTACGAGGGACTTGAGCGTGGCCTCCTACTGGATTGATACCTTGGTTCTCAAAAACTGAGGGAAATACTTGCGCTACTCTGTTGCATCATCCCTTCCTCTACGGGGAAAACCAACGCAAGCTCAAGACGTAGCAAACGCCAGCCTAGCATGGGCCTGAAAAGTTGAAAAAAGCTGTCTCACGAGGCTACATGTGTTCTTTTTTGAAAGTTACTTCCCCACTTTATTAAACTAGCTCAGGTAGCTCATCTGATACAATACTGAGAATACAATCAAGGGGAGCTAAATCCCAAAAGACCGACACAGCATTACACAAACTAAAACGAGCTAATTCATGAGCTGCTTTATTCGCATTCCTCCTGACCCACATGATCTTGAAATCACCCAAGTTCCTGGCCAACGTCTTGATTTCTTCCACCAAAATACCCACCGCCGATAGATTTCTCTCATGCCCATTCAGCATCCTGGCTACCTCAAGACAATCAGTTTCCACATGCAGTTTTGGATATTGACGTTGCAGCGCGATTTCCACTGCTCGTTTACATGCCATCACCTCAGTGGTCTCAGCCTTCGCTAAGCCAGGAAGAAAGAAGGCTGCCGCCCCCTGAATGCGCTAGTATCATCTCTGAAGACAACTCCCGTGCTTCCATCTTGTCCCGTCCGGGAAGTAGCACCATCGACATTAGCTTTGAGCCAGCCCGACTCTGGTGGTTCCCATATCGCATGTTGCGGCTGTGACGCCCGGGTAATTAAGCTACAGTGAACCTCTGCTAATGATGCCATGTCACCTCGGTTACTGTCGATAAACTCGCGTTAGTTCAAAATCGATTCAAATTCAAATCAATAATCAAGTCAAATAGTTAAAGTTTCCAACTGTCAAAACAAAAGTGTTTGAAATGTGGCAAATAAATCATAAGTAATATTAGTGGAGAAATCATCTATTTTAAAAATGTTCCAAAGCACTAAATTAATTATAACAACGATAAAACAATTAACTAAAATGCATTTATCGTATTAATAGATGCAATATAATTTATTTAAGGTGCCATAATATTTGGGGCCGTATCATATTTATTAACACTAATTTAGGGGCTACTTTTATAATTTGTTAAACTAAACTAAAATTTAATGAAACAAAGAAAAGAAAATACAAAAGCAGAAAACAAAAGAAAAAAACAGAAACCCCCCTTTCACTGGGCTTCGGCCCATCAGGCCACCGGCTCAGCTGTCGGCCGGCCCAGCCGACACTCCCTTATCCCCTCACCCCCCGCAAAACCTAACCCAACCACCCACTCCCCCTCATCATCCCCCACCTCCCGATCCCATATGGATCGGGGAAGGGATCGTCCCCATCGCCCCATCGTTGCCACTAGGTCGCCCGCTCGCCGGCGTCGCCAGGCCTCCTCCTCGCTGGTCAGCTTCCTCTCCGCTGCTTCGTCTTCGCCCTTCGCCTCGAAAAACGCTGCCCCGAACCCTACGAACCGTCGTGAGCCTCGCTCCCTCCCTCTCCCTCGCGTGACCCCGCCTGCCGCGCAGCGCGCACGCTCGCGCTCGTCGCCGCAGCCCCCGCTCACGCGCGCCCGTATCTACCACAGCCTCCTTCCCCGTGTCGTGCCTGGGACGCGCACCTCGCCGTCTTGCTCCTCGCGCCCGCTGCCGCTATTGCCCGCTGTGGCCTGCTGCGTTGCTGCTCGCCACGGTCGGCGCCTCCCCTGGCCGCGCTACACCGCCCGCCACTCGCGCGCGTGCGCCGGCGCGCACCACGACGCCCCGCGCGCCTTCCCCCTGCTCTGGACACCGAGGCCCACGCTCATGGTGGCCTCGCCTCGCATCGTCGCCTCACTCCCCACGCCCGGTTCGTGCACCGACCTCCCCCTGCATATCCCGGGCCACGCCCCGATGCCACCCGTGCGCTCCTGCCATGGCCGCGCCTTGGCCGCCCCCTGCCACCGCTCTCCCTCCGCCGTGCAGCCCTCCTGCTTCTGCTATGCTGCAGGCGCCTCTCGCCGCGCGTCCGCACCATTCGGCCCCCGCATCGCCGTGAGGCCCCGCACTGGCCCGGCCACGCCACCACCCCTCCAGGTTGCGCCGCCCTGCTCCGATCCGCCGTCGTGGCTGGCGCCCCACTGGGTGGCCACCGGCGCATGCCCGGGTGCCCATTGCCCACTAGTACCCGCACCCGTTAAGGCCCCTCTAGGCCACAGACACATGGAGCCATCCCCAGAACGTTTCAAAAAATGAAAAAATGAGCGAATTAAAATTAATAAATAATAAGAAATAAAAATATTAATCAATTAACTTAATTAATCATGTTAATTAATCTAATTAAGCCTAATTAATTAACCTAATCACTTTAATTAAATTAACTAATCTTGTTTAGTTAACTAAGTCAATGACCAGTGGGACCCGCACGTCAGCGACCCAGTCAACACCCTATTGACCGCTGACGTCATGCTGACGTCAGCATGCACTATTCTGGATAATGTTGAATTAAATTAATTAAATAAATCCTAAAATTGATTTAAATCTTTTAAAATTAATATAAAATAAACCGTAGCTCGGATGGAAAGACTTCGTACATGAAAGTTGCTCAGAACGACGAGACGAATCCGGATACGCAACTCGTTCGTCCGCCACACCTGCCTAGCATAGCGAACACGCAACTTTCCCCCTCCGGTTCATCTGTCCAAAAACGCGAAACACCGGGGATATTTTCCCGGATGTTTCCCCCCTTCACCGGAACCACCTCATACCGCGTTAGGGCACCCCTAGCACCGCTACTTGTCATGTCATGCATCACTATGCATATGTTTGCTTAATATTTATTGTTTCTTCCCCCTCTTCTCTCGCTAGACACCGAGACTGACGCCGCTGCTACCCAGTACGACTACGGTGTTGAGGACCCCTCTCTCTTGCTAGAGCAACCAGGCAAGCCCCCCCTTTGATCACCAGATAACGCCTACTCTTCTCTCTACTTCTTGCATTAGAGTAGTGTAGCATGTTACTGCTTTCCGTTAATCCTATCCTGATGCATAGCCTGTCCTTGCTACTACTGTTGTTACCTTTACCTGCAATCCTAATGCTTAGTATAGGATGCTAGTTTATCATCAGTGGCCCTACATTCTTGTCCGTCTTCTATGCTATACTATCGGGTCGTGATCACTCGGGAGGTGATCACGGGTATATACTATATACTTGATACATGATACATGTGATGACTAAAGTCGGGTTGGCTCGAGGAGTACCCGTGGTTGATTCACGAATTGGGCGCTGGAAGGACATACTTTCCCGACGGCCCTCTGTGTGGATCTTTGTGGCGAAGAAACATGGCAGGTTGAAACCACCTAGGAGAGAGGTGGGCCTGGCCCTGGTCGGCGTTCGCGGTTATTTCAAGATAACACGTTTAACGAGATCTTGGTATTTGATGTGAGTCTGGCTACTGGCCTATATGCACTAACCATCTACGCGACACAGTTATGGGCACTCAACGTCGGGGTATCAGCCGAAGCCTTTGTGACGTCAGCGACTGAGCGGCGTGCGACGGGTTGGACTGGAACACCTGCTCTTGTATAAGGGAGGCTAGGTCTACTCATCGGTCACGTACGCAATGTGCAGGTGTGCAATGGGCGATGGGCCCAGACCCCTGCGCCATAGGATTTAGACCGGCGTGCTGACCTCTCAGTTGTGCCTAGGTAGGGCTGCGACGTGTTGATCTTCCGAGGCCGGGCATGACCTAGGGAAGTTTGTCCGAACAAAGGGGATCGAGCGTGTTGGGAAATGTGGTGCACCCCTGCAGGGAAGTTAATCTATTCGAATAGCCGTGATCTTCGGTAACAGGATGACTTGGAGTTGTACCTTGACCTTATGACAACTAGAACCGGATACTTAATAAAACACACCCTTCCAAGTGCCAGATACAACCCGGTGGTTGCTCTCTAACAGGGCGACGAGGAGAGGATCGCCGCGTAGGTTTATGCTACACGATGCTACTTGGTGAACTTACCATCTACTCTCTTCTTCTGCTGCAAGATGGAGGTTACCAGAAGCGTAATCTTCGATAGGACTAGCTATCCCCCTCTTATTCCGGCATTCTGCAGTTTAGTCCACATATGATACCCTTGTTCCATTTGATACCAATGCATACATATGTAGTGTAGCTCCTTGCTTGCGAGTACTTTGGATGAGTACTCACGGTTGCTTTGCTCCCTCTTTTTCCCCTTTCTATACCCGATTGCTGCGACCAGACGATGGAGCCCAGGAGACAGACGCCACTGTCGTTGACGACTACTACTACTCGGGAGGTGCCTACTACTACGTGCAGCCCGCTGACGACGACCAGGAGTAGTTTAGGAGGATCCCAGGCAGGAGGCCTGCGCCTCTTTCGATCTGTATCCCAGTTTGTGCTAGCCATCTTATGGCAACTTGTTTAACTTATGTTTGTACTCAGATATTGTTGCTTCCGCTGACTCTTGTGTCTTCGAGCATTTGTATTCGAGCCTTCGAGGCCCCTGGCTTGTAATATAAAGCTTGTATTAATTTAATTTGTGTCTACAGTTGTGTTGTGATATCTTCCCGTGAGTCGTTGATCTTGATCGTACACATTTACGTGTATGATTAGTGTACGGTCAAATCGGGGGCGTCACAAGTTGGTATCAGAGCCGACTGCCTGTAGGAATCCCCCTTCCACACTCCTTGGCCGAAGTTGAGTCTAGTCGATAAAAAATGTTTTACTAACTTGGCTGTGTGGCCCCTGGGCCCACGTCGCCATTGGGTGGTATTAGGATCTTTTATTCCTCGTCTATACTCTGGGACTCTGATCTCTTTTCTATCCGGGTTAAATGAATTTTCCTAAAGCTAATATTAGGATCTTGTGATCACTTTCACCCGGAGAGCACCTTATTACCGATGATCGTCTGCTACACCAGAAGATTTAAGGGTTACTCTACGATGTTCTCCAGAGAACCATGTGCCCACCGACATTACAATTCCCTACCACTGATATACCCTTATGGATAACTGATGTCAACTACACAACCTTCTTCTTGTAGATGTTGTTGGGCCTCCAAGTGCAGAGGTTTGTAGGACAGTAGCAAATTTCCCTCAAGTGGATGACCTAAGGTTTATCAATCCGTAGGAGGCGTAGGATGAAGATGGTCTCTCTCGAGCAACCCTGCAACCAAATAACAAAGAGTCTCTTGTGTCCCCAACACACCCAATACAATGGTAAATTGTATAGGTGCACTAGTTCGGCAAAGAGATAGTGAAACAAGTGGTATATGGATAGTAGACAAAGGTATTTGTAATCTGAAATAATAAAAACAGCAAGGTAGCAAGTGATAAAAGTGAGCGTAAACGGTATTGCAATGCATTGAAACAAGGCCTAGGGTTCATACTTTCGCTAGTGTAAGTTCCCTCAACAATAATAACATAATTGGATCATATAACTATCCCTCAACATGCAACAAAGAGTCACTCCAAAGTCACTAATAGCGGAGAACGAACGAAGAGATTATGGTAGGGTACGAAACCACCTCAAAGTTATTCTTTCCAATCAATCCGTTGGGCTATTCCTATAGGTGTCACAAACAACCCTAGAGTTCGTACTAGAATAACACCTTAAGACACAAATCAACCAAAACCGTAATGTCACCTAGATACTCCAATGTCACCTCAAGTATCCGTGGGTATGATTATATGATATGCATCACACAATCTCAGATTCATCTATTCAACCAACACAAAGGACCTCAAAGAGTGCCCCAAAGTTCCTACCAGAGAATCATGACGAAAATGTGTGCCAACCCCTATGCATAGGTTCATGGGCGGAACCCGCAAGTTGATCACCAAAACATACATCAAGTGAATCACATGGTATCCCATTGTCAGCACAGATACGCACGGCAAGACATACATCAAGTGTTCTCAAATCTTAAAAGACTCAATCCGATAAGATTACTTCAAAGGGGAAACTCAATTCATTACAAGAGAGAAGAGGGGGAGGAGAAACATAGGATCCAACTATAATAGCAAAGCTTGCGATGCATCAAGATCGTGCCAAATCAAGAACACAAGAGAGAGAGATCAAACACATAGCTACTGGTACATACCCTCAGCCCCGAGGGAGAACTACTCCCTCCTTGTCATGGAGAGCGCCGAGATGATGAATATGGCCACTGGAGAAGGATTGCCCCCTCCGGCAGGGTGCCGAAACGGGTCTAGATTAGCTTTCGGTGGCTACGGAGGCTTCTGGCGGCAGGACTCCCGATCTATTGTGTTCTCTAGAAGTTTTACGATACGTAGGTATATATGGGTGCAGGGCGTACATCGGAGGAGCTACAGGGGCCCCACGAGGCAGGGGGCGCGCCCTAGGGGGGCCGCCCCCCACCCTCGTGAGCACCTCCCGTATCTCCTGACGTGGAGTCCAAGTCTATCGGGTGGCTTTCATTCCAAAAATAACTACTCCAGTTGATTTCATTCCGTTTCGACTCCGTTTGATATTCCTTTTCTTCGAAACACTGAAATAGGCATAAAACAACAAATCTGGGCTGGGCCTCCGGTTAATAGGTTAGTCCCAAAAATAATATTAAAGTGGAAAATAAAGCCCAATATTGCCCAAAACAGTAGATAATATAGCATGGAGCAATAAAAAATTATAGATACGTTGGAGACGTATCAATAACTACCTACATTTGTCGTTCATACATTCATCCTCAGTTGCTCTTGTTATTACAAGATGCCATGAACTGCTCTTCATTGTTCCGAAAATCCTTTGAGCTTACTGCCTTATAGTTCCTTGCTGCAGAAATACCCCTACGGATAATTCCTCGAACTTATCGAGTATCCACTCATTCCCAGTTGTTCTTGTGTTCCGCAAAAGACTTCGAAATACTGTTTGATCTTTTGAAAATCCTCAACAGCCTGTTGTTCTTGGAATTCTTGCATACTTGCATTCCGGTTAATTTCTTTGGTCTAGCAGAAACTTTAAAAACCTTTGTGATTGTCATTCTGATCCTTTTGATTCAACATGTGTGTGAATGCACACAATCATCAGTCGCAATTAGAGTTCATCCTTCTGACTCAGACGCCATTTTTGAACATGAGCTGGTTCTCGACCAATCAAATTGTCGTCGATTGTACCCCTAAGCTTACTCATCTTATCCTTCATTAATCAGAGTGTTTGCTTCTGATCCCTTGATTTGGAAATCATAATTCCTTTGATTTTTGAGCTTTTAATCAATCAGATGTTTCTTTAATCCGATTCACATGCATTCCTTCTTCCTTTCATAGAGTACCGATACTCACATCAGCTCCGTTGTAGACCACCAGACCTTTTGTTGGATTATTATCCGACAGTGTCCTTGATATTCAAGTAACCTTGCGAGCCTTTCCACAGATATAAAGCCTTTGGTAAATTGTATCCTCTGCTTTCTCAACCATGCTCTATTTTCGAGCTGGTGGTATTTACTATTGAAGCTTCTGGTATATGTTTCCACGATACCCTGACGGGTTGAACCTATGCCTTCCTTATTAAGTTTGAACTCGAAAGTTTTCACGAGTCATACTCTTTTGGTATTTTTCTAGATAAAATTTCTACACTACAGCTTCATCAAAAGCGAGAAGTAAAATGAAAGGTTATGTATGGAAGAAGTGGGAGTCGACCTGGAGCCTTTGCGTTCATGCCCATGGACCTGATGTGAAACTTATCATCGAAGCTTCTTGTAAATGATAATAATCCCCTTGTTATAAGTTCGTCCAGTATCTATGTTTGGTCCTTTGCAATCATGGTTCCGACCATATTTTATCATTATTACCATTTATCGGACAAGTTGAAGTACTTGTCTTGTGCAGATCATTGCACCTGTCCAACCTTTACTTTGATCTACCGTCGAGTTTTACACTATGGTATATTGATAATGTCATGGAACTGCATAACTTCTTATGGGTTCTTCATCAACTGTTATTTATCACCGATTCCAATTTTTCCCTGGGTTCCGATTTGTTAGACACTCAAGGAAACCGATAGTGAATCGATTCCGCACACCGATTCAATAACTCTTAAATAATTTTCATTGCTTATGAGCTTACAAATCCTTCAAGTCATTCCTTGCCTGTTTGGCTATATCATTATTGTGCTACCTGGCCCTTCTTTACGAAGCACAATTTTCGACGATGAGCTAACCTTACGTCGATCTTCCTGGTCTTATGATTTCACCTCGAACGGCAAGCTTGACTCCATGTTGGCGTCGTACCCTTGATTCCAATAACCTCCCGCTTCATCATTCCTCTGACTTGATGTCATCGCCGACCAAGTACATCTTCATAAAACTTCATGACAAATGTGTCGTGATCATCATCAGCATTCTGAGCTCTTCCAAGTTGTCAATTGAATTCATGATAAGAAATACCATCCTTGCCCTTGATGATTTGTGTTATCATCGACCACTTTATTGCCTTCCGGTCAACACAAACTTGTTCGTGTTTGGTGTTATACCTTGAGTTCATTGCTATCCAACTTAGGTTATGTTCTACCTTGGTGTATTACCATCTCCTATGTCAAGAATATTGTGAGAATTTCACCACATTTTAAGAATTCTTGATATGGAGATACTTCTTACCATATCAGTTCATTCATTGGTCCCCGTGTTGATTCTAACTGGAAAACCGATAATTGAACTATGATGTGTGACTTCAAAACTTCTAGCAACCCTATTGCTTTGAAGTTAATGGTCGATATTTTATTCTTATACCATTGGTTATCGAATCACCATTCTAACATTGATCATGCTACCTAAGCCCATATTTCAGGTGCACCTTACAACCAACGTTTAACTGTGTATGTTTTCCTCGAGCATACCTCATTATATCATTTGATCTGACAAATGTTATCTCCTTGTTCACATAAGTGTGGAAATCCATCTTTTGAAAATCTCAATGAATTGTCGCTGAGTTCATCAGCCACCTCCTCGTCATCTCCTTGGTTAAATGATGAACTCTTGTTTCAGAACTCGCTTCCATAGTTTGTTTCCCGAGAATTCTATAATGTTGTCTCGTCAATTGTGTTGCATCTCTTCTTCCCAGACATCCCGAGTCTGAGGTATCCTGGCCCCAATCAGATCTGAATTTCGGTCAGATATGATGGTTGGAACATATTTCCAGGAGTTACGACATCTTTACGGGACCCGTTAAGGTGATGTCCTGATGAATCCTTTGTGTATCCAAATTCTGACCTTTGCTTGAAGACCATGCCAATTCTATCTCGGAGCTTGTCTGTGGTACTCCGATCTTCGATAAGAACATTTAAAACACAATGCTAAAATTTCTTTACCAATTATCCAACACCGTCATATGGGTAATGTCATGAAATTTCTCTCCCTTACCTAAAGGGTTTGCTACTTTATATCCTGTCATGGATATTAATGCTCTGCTTGTCCTTGGGAAGGATATGCTCCTGAAATATGTGTTTATACACATTTTCCTTTTCCATTGTTCTGTTTAATATGAAGATCACCTTTTCCTTTCCGTTGTTTTGTTTAACCTTTCTAGTGATCTATATGATCTAAGCAGTAATATTCTTCTGCTTATGTAAACACCTTGGTGTACAACCATGTCAGTAAGACCCTGTTGCTTTTGTTGATAGCATTCTGGTAACCACCAATGGACGAGAACTTTGCCTATTAGTCTGCCTCGTTCAACGAGTAGGAAAATGGTTCTCTTCGTCCCTCGCCCTTGGTACCAATGGTTGTTGCCGACATAATCGATAGTCTAGCTCTGACATGCCTTGCTTACATGATCATGCAAGACGTCATCCCCCTTCCTACTTTTAACCCACATGGTGGGCCCATAACCCACAATTCCACAGGATCGAAACCTGACTCTCCTGTACACCCTGTTGCCAAAGTTATTCCTCACACTTGACTTCGTGTGAAATTCATGGGCCACCTGCCTAGTGATCAATTCTGGTATCAAACACAATACTTGTTCCCGTTGCATTGAACCCCTTTCACCTTCTGATTAGGCATCGAACGCTTGCCTATCCGTTTGAAACTTCTCATGGTACCTCCTTACTTTGCTCTCGATATTTTCGGAGGTTTCAATTCGAGAGTTACTTTCCGCCTCCATCCCCGATGTTATCTACCAGATAGTCAACCTTGCCGAGGTCCGTTCTCCCGGAATGCTCCCCCTTTATTCTTTCGTAAGTACGATGGAGTTTCCAAAGAAAGGATGCCGACTTCATCGTAATGACCTGAAGAAGAAAAATGAAGACATCAATGTAATGGATCGACCACTTCGAGAAGAGCAACCAAGACCGAGAAGATTCGTTAGAATTTCGTACCATACCTTACCCCCTAGTCCCCCTCTTAAATCTCGGGACGAGATTTCTTGTAGTGGAGGAGAATTGTGATGCCCGGGTAATTAAGCTACAGTGAACCTCTGCTAATGATGCCATGTCACCTCGGTTACTGTCGATAAACTCGCGTTAGTTTAAAACCGATTCTAATTCAAATCAATAATCAAGTCAAATAGTTAAAGTTTCCAAATGTCAAAACTAAAGTGTTCGAAATGTGGCAAATAAATCATAAGTAATATTATGGAGAAATCATCTATTTATAAAATGTTCCATGGCACTAAATTAATTGTAACAACGATAAAACAATTAACTAAAATGCATTTATCGTAATAATAAATGCAATATAATTTATTTAAGGTGCCATAATATTTGGGGCCGTATCATATTTATTCACACTAATTTAGGGGCTACTTTTATAATTTGTAAAACTAAACTAAAATTTAATGAAACAAAGAAAAGGAAATAAAAGAAAAGAAAATACAAAAGCAGAAAACAAAAGAACAAAAAAAACAGAACCCCCCCTTTCACTGGGCTTCAGCCCAGCAGGCCACCGGCCCAGCTGTCGGCCGGCCCAGCCGACCCTCCCTTATCCCCCCACCCCCCCCCCCCCCCCCCCCCCCCCCCCCCCCCCCCCCCGCAAAACCTAGCCCAACCACCCACTCCCCCTCATCAGCCCCCACCTCCCGATCCCATATGGATCGAGGAAGGGATCGTCCCCATCGCCCCATCGTTGCCGCTGGGTCGCTCGCTCGCCGGCGTCGCCAGGCCTCCTCCTCATCAGTCTGCTTCCTCTCCGCTGCTTCATCTCCGCCCTTCGCCTTGAAAAACGCTGCCCCGAACCCTACGAACCATCGTGAGCCTCGCTCCCTCCCTCTCCCTCGCGCGACCCCTCCTGTCACGCAGCGCGCGCGTCCGTATCTACCACAGCCTCCTTCCCCGCGTCGTGCCTGGGCCGCGCGCCTCGCCATCCCGCTCCTCGCGCCCGCAGCCGCTATTGCCCGCTATGGCCTGCTACGTTGCTGCTCGCCACGGTCGGCGCCTCTCCTTTGTATTTGATCTGGCGACGCCGGCCCTCTGTGTGGATCTTTGTGGCGAAGCAACATGGTAGGTTGAAACCACCTAGGAGAGAGGTGGGCCTGGCCCTGGTCGGCGTTCGCGGTTATTTCAAGATAACACGTTTAACGAGATCTTGGTATTTGATCTGAGTCTGGCTACTGGCCTATACGCACTAACCATCTACGCGGGAACAGTTATGGGCACTCGATGTCGTGGTATCAGCCGAAGCCTTCGTGACGTCAGCGACTGAGCGGCGCGCGCCGGGTTGGACTGGAACGCCTACTCTTGTATAAGGGAGGCTAGGTCTGCTCATCTGCCGCGTATGCAACGTGCAGGTGTGCAATGGGCGATGGGCCCAGACCCCCGCGCCATAGGATTTAGACCGGCGTGCTGACCTCTCTGTTGTGCCTAGGTAGGGTTGCGACGTGTTTATCTTCCGAGGCCGGGCATGATCCAGGAAAGTGTGTCCAGACAAAGGGGATCGAGCGTGTTGAGAAATGTGGTGCACCCTGCAGGGAAGTTAATCTATTCGAATAGCCGTGATCTTCGATAACAGGACGACTTGGAGTTGTACCTTGACCTTATGACAACTAGAACCGGATACTTAATAAAACACACCCTTCCAAGTGCCAGATACAACCCGGTGGTCGCTCTCCAACAGGGCGACGAGGAGAGGATCGTCGGGTAGGTTTATGCTACACGATGCTACTTGGTGAACTTACCATCTACTCTCTTCTTCTGCTGCAAGATGGAGGTTACCAGAAGCGTAATCTTCGATAGCACTAGCTATCCCCCTCTTATTCTGGCATTCTGCAGTTTAGTCCACATATGATACCCTTGTTCCATTTGATACCAATGCATACATATGTAGTGTAGCTCCTTGCTTGCGAGTACTTTGGATGAGTACTCACGGTTGCTTTGCTCCCTCGTTTTCCCCTTTCTATACCCGATTGCTGCGACCAGACGATAGAGCCCAGGAGCCAAACGCCATTGTCAATGACGACTACTACTACTCAGGAGGTGCCTACTACTACGTGCAGCCCACTGACGACGACCAGGAGTAGTTTAGGAGGATCCCAGGCAGAAGGCCTGCGCCTCTTTTGATCTGTATCCCAGTTTGTGCTAGCCATCTTATGGCAACTTGTTTAACTTATGTCTGTACTCAGATATTGTTGCTTCCGCTGACTCTTGTGTCTTCGAGCATTTGTATTCGAGCCTTCGAGGCCCCTAGCTTGTAATATAAAGCTTGTATTATTTTAATTTGTGTCTAGAGTTGTGTTGTGATATTTTCCCGTGAGTCCTTGATCTTGATCGTACACATTTGCGTGTATGATTAGTGTACAGTCAAATCAGGGGCGTCACAGCGGCAGTCTTGGGGAGGACTCCGGCCGAGCGCTCACCCTCTTCCACTTGTCCATAAGAGCAGCCACCCTCCTCGCCACCAGGCCCGCGTCCTCGATCCGCTTTCCATCTCGTGTGTCATTCCTAGCCAACCAAAGGCCATATAGGCCCTGGATCATCGCCGACTTGTCTTTTCATATGAGGCCTCCGCCAACCATTGAAGCATCCAGGACGCAAGTGAGCTCTGGGTGCAAGACGATCGAGGTGGGGCCGCCACCCTGGTGTTGGAAATATGCTCTAGAGGCAATAACAAATTAGTTATTATTATACTTCCTTGTTCATGATAATCGTTTATTATCCATGCTATAATTGTATTGATAGGAAACTCAGATACATGTGTGGATACATAGACAACACCATGTCCCTAGTAAGCCTCTAGTTGACTAGCTCGTTGATCAATAGATGGTTACGGTTTCCTGACCATGGACATTGGATGTCGTTGATAACGGGATCACATCATTAGGAGAATCATGTGATGGACAAGACCCAATCCTAAGCCTAGCACAAAGATCATGTAGTTCGTATGCTAAAGCTTTTCTAATGTCAAGTATCATTTCCTTAGACCATGAGATTGTGCAACTCCCGGATACCGTAGGAATGCTTTGGGTGTGCCAAACGTCAACGTAACTGGATGGCTATAAAGGTACACTACGGGTATCTCCGAAAGTGTCTGTTGGGTTGGCACGAATCGAGACTGGGATTGGTCACTCCGTGTGACGGAGAGGTATCTCTGGGCCCACTCGGTAGGACATCATCATATGCGCAATGTGACCAAGGAGTTGATCACGGGATGATGTGTTACGGAACGAGTAAAGAGACTTGCCGGTAACGAGATTGAACAAGGTATCGGATACCGACGATCGAATCTCGGGCAAGTACAATACCGCTAGACAAAGGGAATTGAATACGGGATTGATTAAATCCTCGACATCGTGGTTCATCCGATGAGATCATTGTGGAACATGTGGGAGCCAACATGGGTATCCAGATCCCGCTGTTGGTTATTGGCCGGAGAGGTGTCTCGGTCATGTCTACATGGTTCCCGAACCCGTAGGGTCTACACACTTAAGGTTCGGTGACGCTAGGGTTACAGGGAAAGTATGTACGCGGTTACCAAATGTTGTTCGGAGTTCCGGATGAGATCCTGGACATTACGAGGAGTTCCGGAATGGTCCGGAGGTAAAGATTGATATATTTGACTAAGGGTTTTTGAGTCCGGGAGTGTTCCGGAGGTACCGGGTGATGACCAGCATGACCGAAAGGTGTTTCGGGAGCCCCGACAAGTGTTGGGGGGCTTCATGGACCAAGGGAAGGGGGCAAACCAGCCCACTAACGGGCTGTGGGCCCCCCTCACCTATTCCCACGTAACCAGGGGGTTTGGGGCGCCCCATCTAGGGTTCCCACCTCCTGGCTTGGGGGCCAAGTCACCCAAGGGGGAGATCCCATCTGCCCTGGCCGCCGCCCCCCTTAGGGGAAATCCTAGGGCGCCTCACCCTCCCCCTAGCCCCTATATATAGTGGAGGTTTTGGGGCTGCCCAAGACACGAGATGAACTCTCCCAAGGCGCAGCCCTACCTCTCTCCCTCCTCGTCTTTCGTAGTGCTTGGCGAAGCCCTGCTAGAGTTCCGCGCTCCTCCACCACCACCACACCGTCGTGCTGCTGCTGGACGGAGTCTTCCCCAACCTCTCCTTCTCCCCTTGCTGGATCAAGGCATGGGAGACGTCACCGGGCTGCATGTGTGTTGAACACGGAGGTGCCGTCCGTTCGGCACTAGGATCATCGGTGATTTGGATCACGACGAGTACGACTCCATCAACCCCGTTCACTTGAACGCTTCCGCTTAGCGATCTACAAGGGTATGTAGATGCACTCTCCTTCCCCTCGTTGCTAGATTACTCCATAGATTGATCTTGGTGATGCGTAGAAATTTTTTGAATTTCTGCTACGTTCCCCAACAGTGGTATCAGAGCCAGGTTTATGCGTAGTTTCTATGCACGAGTAGAACACAAAGCAGTTGTGGGCGTCGATATTTTCAATTATCTTGCCGTTACTAGTCTTATCTTGATTCGGCGGCATTATGGGATGAAGCGGCCCGGACCAACCTTACATGTATGCTTACGTGAGACCGGTTCCACCGACTGACATGCACTAGTTGCATAAGGTGGCTGGCGGGTGTCTGTCTCTCCCACTTTAGTCGGATCGGATTTGATGAACAGGGTCCTTATGAAGGGTAAATAGAAATTGGCAATTCACGTTGTGGTTTGGCGTAGGTAAGAAACGTTCTTGCTAGCAACCTATAGCAGCCACGTAAAAACTTGCGACAACAATTAGAGGACGTCTAACTTGTTTTTGCAACAAGTGTTTTGTGATGTGATATGGCCAAAGGATGTGATGAATGATATATGTGATGTATGAGATGATCATGTTCTTGTAATAGGAATCACGACTTGCATGTCGATGAGTATGACAACCGGCAGGAGCCATAGGAGTTGTCTTAATTTATTTATGACCTGCGTGTCAACATAAACATCACGTAATTACTTTACTTTATTGCTAACCGTTAGCTGTAGTAGTAGAAGTAATAGTTGGCGGGACAACTTCATGAAGACACGATGATGGAGATCATGGTGTCATGCCGGTGACGATGATGATCATGGAGCCCCGAAGATGGAGATCAAAAGGAGCAAAATGATATTGGCCATATCATGTCACTATTTGATTGCATGTGATGTTTATCATGTTTTACATCTTATTTGCTTAGAACGACGGTAGCTTAAATAAGATGATCCCTCACTAAAATTTCAAGAAAAGTGTTCCCCCTAACTATGCACCGTTGCGAAGGTTCATCGTTTCGAAGCACCACGTGATGATCGGGTGTGATAGATTCTTACGTTCGAATACAACGGGTGTTGACGAGCCTAGCATGT
Organism: Triticum urartu; assembly: GCF_003073215.2. Classification (NCBI taxonomy): domain Eukaryota; kingdom Viridiplantae; phylum Streptophyta; class Magnoliopsida; order Poales; family Poaceae; genus Triticum; species Triticum urartu. Next base: position 587,314,765 of record NC_053025.1, read on the forward strand.
ACAGACATGGCCTCGGAACACATGCGAAACACTTAGGTTAACTTGACGAGCCTAGCATGTACAGACATGGCCTCGGAACACGGAGGACCGAAAGGTCGAACATGAGTCGTATAGAAGATGTGATCAACATGAGATGTTCACCGATGATGACTAGTCCGTCTCACGTGATGATCGGACACGGCCTAGGTTATTCGGATCATGTATCACTTAGATGACTAGAGGGATGTCTATCTGAGTGGGAGTTCATGAAATAATCAGATGAACTCAATTATCATGAACATAGTCAAAAGGACTTTGTAAATTATGTCATAGCTTACGCTTTATTTCTACTGTTTTAGATGCGTTCCTAGAGAAAATTTAGTTGAAAGTTAATAGTAGCAATTATGCGGACTGGGTCCGTATACTGAGGATTGTCCTCATTGCTGCGCAGAAGGATTATGTCCTTAATGCACCGCTCAGTGAGCTGAACCTCGAACGTCAGTTGTAGATGGTGCGAACATCTGACATACACATTTTGATGACTACATGATAGTTCAATGCGTAATGCTAAATGGTTTAGAATTGAGGCACCAAAGACGTTTTTGAAACATCGCAGAACATATGAGATGTTCCAAGGACTGAAATTGGGATTTCAGGCTAGTGCCCATGTCAAGAGGTATGAGACCTCTGACAAGTTTCCTAAGCCTGCAAACTAAGGAGAAAACCTCAATCATGTGCTCAGATTGTATGAGTACAACAATCGCTTGAATCGAGTGGGAGTTGATCTTCCAGATGAGATAGTGATGGTTCTCCAAAGTCACTGTCACCAAGCTACTGGAGCTTCGTGATGAACTATAACATATCAGGGATAGATATGATCCTTGAGCTATTCGCGACACCACGAAAGTAGAAATCAAAAGGGAGCATCAATTGTTGATGGTTAGTAGAACCACTAAGTTTCAAGAAGGGCAAGGGCAAGAAAGGGATACTTCATGAAACAACAAATCAGTTGCTGCTCTAGTGAAGAAACCCAAAGTTGAACCCAAGCCCGAGACTAAGTGCTTCTGTAATAAGGGGAACGGTCACTGAAGCAGAACCACCCTGGATACTTGGTAGATGAGAAGGCTGGCAAGGTTGAAAGAAGTATGTATTGGACATACATTATATTAAATCCGTACTTTACTAGTACTCCTAGTAGCAGCAGGGTATAAGATACCAGTTCGGTTGCTAAGTGTTAGTAACTCGAAATAAAAGACTACAGAATAAACGGAGACTAGCCAAAGGTGAGATGACGATGTGTGTTGGAAGAGTTTCCAAGGTTGATGTGATCAAACATCGCACGCTCCCTCTACCATCGGGATTGGTGTTAAACCTAAATAATTGTTATTTGGTGTTTGCGTTGAGCATAGACATGATTGGATTATGTCTATCACAATACGGTTGTTCATTTAAGGAGAATAATGGTTGCTCTGTTTATTTGAATAATACCTTCAATGGTCTTGCGCCTAAAATGAATGGTTTATTGAATCCCGATCGTAGTGATACACATGTTCATGCCAAAAGATATAACATAGTAATGATATTACCACATGCTTATGGCACTGCAATTTGAGTCATATTGGTATAAAACGCATGGAAAAGCTCCATGTTGATGGATCTTTGGACTCACTTGATTTTGAATCACTTGAGACATGCAAATCATACCACATGGGCAAGATGACTGAAAGGCCTCGTTTTTAGTAAGATAGAACAAGAAAGCAACTTGTTGGAAGTAATACATCTTGATGTATACAATCCAATGAGTGCTGAGGCATGTAGTGGATATCGTTATGTTCTTACTTCACAGAGTCTAAAATATTGAAAGTTTCAAGTAATTTCAGGGTGAAGTTGAAAGATCGTTGTGACAAGAGGATGAAATATCTATGATATGATCATAGAGATGAATATCTAAATTACGAGTTTGGCACAGAATTAAGACATTGTGAAAATGGTTTCACAACTGATACAGCCTGGAACACCATAGTGTGATGGTGTGTCCGAACGTCATAACTGCACCCTATTGGATATGATGCATACCATGATGTCTCTTATCGAATTACCACTATAGTTTATGGGTTAGGGCATTGGAGACAACCACATTCACTTTAAATAGGGCACCACACAATTCCGTTTGAGTCGACACCGTATGAACTATGGTTCAGAGAAACCTAAGCTGTCGTTTCTTAAAAGTTTGGGGCTGCGACACTTATGTGAAAAAGTTTCAGGATGATAAGCTTGAACCCAAAACGGATAAATGCATCTTCATAGGATACCCAAAACAGTTGGGTATACCTCCTGTCTCAGATCCGAAAGCAATAGGGATTGTTTCTAGAATCGGGTCCTTTCTCGAGGAAAAGTTTCTCTCGAAAGAATTGAGTGGGAGGATGGTGGAGACTTGATGAGGTTATTGAACCGTCACTTCAACTAGTGTATAGCAGGGCACAAGGAGTTGTTCCTGTGGCACCTACACCAATTGAAGTGAAAGCTTATGATAGTGATCATGAAACTTCGGATCAAGTCACTACCAAAACCTCGTAGGACGACAAGGATGCGTACTACTTCAGAGTGGTACGTAATCCTGTCTTGGAAGTCATGTTGCTAGACAACAATGAACCTACGAGCTATGGAGAAGCGATGGTGGGCCCAGATTCCGAAAATTGGCTCGAGGCCATAAAACCCGAGAGAAGATCCATGTATGAAAACAAAGTGTAGACTTTGGAAGAACTACTTGATGGTCGTAAGGCTGTTAGGTACATGTGGATTTTAAAAGAAACACGGACAATGATGGTAAGTATCACCATTAAGAAAGCTCGACTTGTCGTTAAGATGTTTTCCGACAAGTTCAAGGAGTTGACTACGATGAGACTTTCTCACTCGTAGCGATGCTAAGAGTCTGTTGGAATTAGCAGGTACTGCATTATTTATGAAATCTTGCAGATAGGATGTCAAAATATTGTTTCCTTGATGATTTTCTTGAGGAAAGGTTGTATGTGATACAACCAGAAGATTTTGTCGATCTTGAAAGATGCTAACAAGTATGCAAAGCTCCAGCAATCCTGAAAGTGCGTTATATCGACTAGAGGGGGGCTGAATAGGCGATTTTTATGAAAGTCTTCAAAACGTGGAAGTTATGAAGACAAACAGTAGAGATAAGCCTATCACTATGCAGCGGAAGTTAGATTACACTAGGCAAGCCATGGTCAAGTATTCAATAGAGTGAAAGCACAATGACAAGTAGCTGCAGTGTAATAAGGATCAGGTAGGAAGAAGTTATGAAGCCAAACAAATCATACAGTTACGTTGTGAAGACAAAAGGTATAGCAAGCATGCAATGGCTTCACAATGAGTAACAGTAAGTAAAAGGAAGTGAAGATGAAACCAGTGACTCGTTGAAGACAATGATGTGTTGGACCAGTTCCAGTTGCTGTGACAACTGTACGTCTGGTTGGAGCGGCTAGGTATTTAAACCTTAGGACACACAGTCCCGGACACCCAGTCCTGAACACGCAGCTCAGGACACCAAGTCCTCACCGTATTCTCCTTGAGCTAAGGTCACATAGTCCTCGCCCAATCACTCTGGTAAGTCTTCAAGGTAGACTCCCAAACCTTCACAGACTTCGTTCACTGGCAATCCACAATGTCTCTTGGATGCTCTGAACGCGACGCCTAACCGTCTGGAGGATGCACAGTCCTCAAGTGAAATAAGTCTTCAGATCACTCAGACAAGAAGACTTAAGTGATGCCCAATTTACTCTAGCTCTGGGTGGTTAGGGCTTTCTCCTCGCTAGGAATTTTCTCTCAAAGGCTTCGAGGTGGGTTGCTCTCAAACGACAAAAGCCGTGCACTGAAATCTGAGCAGCCAACCGTTTATGGTTGTAGGGGGTGGGCTATTTATAGCCACTTGGCAACCCGACCTGATTTGTCAGAAATGACCCTGGGTCACTAAGGAACTGACACGTGTCTCAACGGTCATATTTCAAACTCTCATGGCAACTTTACTTGGGCTACAAGCAAAGCTGACTTGTCCGGCTCTGGACAAGATTCACTCTCATTGTCTTCACTCGAAGACATAGGTTTTTGGTTTAGGCATCACTTCACTCATTCTGACTGGTTCTCCTGGACCCCACTTAACAGTACGGTGGTTCCTATGAATCAACACAAAAGAAAAAGAACTGCGAAAGATCTAAGTCTTCGAGCTCCATAGGCTTCATAACGTGTCTTCTTTTGTCATAGTCTTAAATGTGAATATCTTCATATACCACCTTTGACTTCAATGTCTTCATACATTTTTAGGGGTCATCTCTGGTAGTAAAACCGAATCAATGAGGGACTTCTACCTGTGTTATCCTGCAATTCTCACAAACACATTAGTCCCTCAACTAGGTGTGTCGTCAATACTCCAAAACCAACTAGGGGTGGCACTAGATGCACTTACAAATCCTTCTAAGGACTGGAGTAAGCATCTCGGAGTCGGAATATACACTTTGATGGAGTAATCAAAGTTTATGGGTTTATACAAAGTTTGTTAGAAACTTGTATTTACAATAAAGTGAGTGGGAGCACTACGACATTTCTGATAAGTATATGTGGATGACATATTGTTGATCCAAAATGATGTAGAATTTCTGGAAAGCATATAGGGTTATTTGAAAAGGTGTTTTTCAATGGAAAACCTGGATTAGGCTACTTGAACATTGAGCATCAAGATCTATAAGGATAGATCAAAAATGCTTAATGGTACTTTCAAATGAGCACATACCTTGACATGATCTTGAAGGTGTTCAAGATGGATCAACCAAAGAAGGAGTTCTTGCCCGAGTTGTAAGGTATGAAGTTAAGAGTTAAAGCTCGACCACGGCAGAAGAAAGAGGAAGGACGAAGGTCGTCCCCTATGCTTTTGTCATGGGCTCTATACGATATGCCATGCTGAGTACCGCACCTGATGTGTGCCTTGCCACATGTCTGGCAAGAGGGTACAAAGGTGATCTAGGAGTAGATCACCAGATAGCGGTCAAAATTATCCTTAGAGGAATAAGGATATGTTTCTCAGTTATGGAGGTGATAAAGAGTTCGACATAAAGAGTTACGTCGATGCAAGCTTAAAACCTATCCGGATAGCTCTGAGTAGAGATACCGGATACGTATAATGGAGCAACAATTTAGAATAGCTCCAAGTAGAACAGTTATTTGAAATGGCTCCAAATATAGCGTAGAGATTTGCGAAGTACATACGGATCTGAATGTTGCAGCCCCGTTGACTAAAACCTCTCTCACAAGCAACATGATCAAACCCAGAACTCATTGAGTGTTAATCACATAGTGATGTGAACTAGATTATTGACTCCAGTAAACTCTTTGGATGTTGGTCACATGGCGATGTGACCTGTGAGTGTTAATCACATGACGATGTGAACTAGATTATTGACTCTAGTGCAAGTGGGAGACTGTTGGAAATATGCTCTAGAGGCAATAACAAATTAGTTATTATTATATTTCCTTGTTCATGATAATCGTTTATTATCCATGCTATAATTGTATTGACAGGAAACTCAGATACATGTGTGGATACATAGACAACACCATGTCCCTAGTAAGCCTCTAGTTGACTAGCTCGTTGATCAATAGATGGTTACGGTTTCCTGACCATGGACATTGGATGTCGTTGATAACGGGATCACATCATTAGGAGAATCATGTGATGGACAAGACCCAATCCTAAGCCTAGCACAAAGATCGTGTAGTTCGTATGCTAAAGCTTTTCTAATGTCAAGTATCATTTCCTTAGACCATGAGATTGTGCAACTCCCAGATACCATAGGAATGCTTTGGGTGTGCCAAACGTCAACGTAACTGGGTGGCTATAAAGGTACACTACGGGTATCTCCGAAAGTGTCTGTTGGGTTGCACGAATCGAGACTGGGATTTGTCACTCCGTGTGATGGAGAGGTATCTCTGGGCCCACTCGGTAGGACATCATCATATGCGCAATGTGACAAATGAGTTGATCACGGGATGATGTGTTACGGAACGAGTAAAGAGACTTTCCGGTAACGAGATTGAACAAGGTATCGGATACCGACGATCGAATCTCGGGCAAGTACAATACCGCTAGACAAAGGGAATTGAATACGGGATTGATTAAATCCTCGACATCGTGGTTCATCCGATGAGATCATTGTGGAACATGTGGGAGCCAACATGGGTATCCAGATCCCGCTGTTGGTTATTGGCCGGAGAGGTGTCTCGGTCATGTCTACATGGTTCCCGAACCCGTAGGGTCTACACACTTAAGGTTCGGTGACGCTAGGGTTATAGGGAAAGTATGTACGCGGTTACCGAATGTTGTTCGGAGTCCCGGATGAGATCCCGGACATTACGAGGAGTTTCAGAATGGTCCAGAGGTAAAGATTGATATATTGGACTAAGGGTTTTTGAGTCCGGGAGTGTTCCGAAGGTACCGGGTGATGACCAGCATGACCGAAAGGTGTTTCGGGAGCCCCGGCAAGTGTTTGGGGGCTTCATGGGCCAAGGGAAGGGGGCAAACCATCCCACTAAGGGGCTGTGCACCCCCCTCACCTATTCCCACGTAACCAGGGGGTTTGGGGCGCCCCATCTAGGGTTCCCACCTCCTGGCTTGGGGGCCAAGTCACCCAAGGGGGAGATCCCATCTGCCCTGGCCGCCGCCCCCCTAGGGGAAACCCTAGGGCGCCTCACACTCCCCCTTGCCCCTATATATAGTGGAGGTTTTGGGGCTGCCCAAGACACGAGATGAACTCTCCCATGGCGCAGCCCTACCTCTCTCCCTCCTCGTCTCTCGTAGTGCTTGGCGAAGCCGTGCTAGAGTTCCGCGCTCCTCCACCACCACCACGCCGTCGTGCTGCTGCTGGATGGAGTCTTCCCCAACCTCTCCTTCTCCCCTTGCTGGATCAAGGCATGGGAGACATCACCGGGCTGCATGTGTGTTGAACACGGAGGTGCCGTCCGTTCGACACTAGGATCATCGGTGATTTGGATCACGACGAGTACGACTCCATCAACCCCGTTCACTTGAACGCTTCCGCTTAGCGATCTACAAGGGTATGTAGATGCACTCTCCTTCCCATTGTTGCTAGATTACTCCATAGATTGATCTTGGTGATGCGTAGAAATTTTTTGAATTTCTGCTACGTTCCCCAACACCTGGCACCCAATACCGAACCCAACTCCTTCCAAAAACACATGGAATGATAACAACCCCAGAACCTGTGGTATAGTGTTTCTTCGCGTTCGCAAGCGGGCAAAAGACACCCGGTTTGACTTTCTTACGGAGAAGCTCAGAGCCGACCGCTAGCCCGTTTCTGATCAACCGCCAAGCATGAATGATTGCCTTCCCCGATGCACTTGCGCCCCAAAGCGCCAGCCAACTGTTATGAGTCGATACCGACGAGGATGAACCGGGCTGTCCCGCTCTCCCTCGTTTCTTTTCCATAAATAGGTGATATGCTGACTTGACCGAGAAATGGCCATTTTTAGTGAAGTTCCAAGCCAGGGTATCTTCTGTTCCCGGCCCCGCAACACAAATCTGCACAATATCTTCAGTGTCCCCCTGTGTGAACATCGCTTCCAGCTTTTGGTAATTCCAGCCTGTAGCATCCTCATTTAGGAGGTCGCTTACTCGCGTCATTCCTGGCATAAACACTTGGCCCAGTGGCCGAAGACTGCCTTTGCGTGGTATCCAGTTATCATGGTGTATGCGTATGCTCGAGCCATCCCCCACTCTGCAAATCAGCCCCTCCAGTAACAAGTCACGCCCAAACAAAATGCTCCTGAAAGTGTAAGAGCCACCACTCGGACAAGTTGCGTTAAGAATTGTTCCATGATCAAAATAAAATGCTTTGAGAACACGTGCACAAAGAGAGGAGGGAACTTGCAAGATCATCCACGCTTGCTTTGCCAATAACGCTTGATTAAACACCTCCATATCCCGAAAACCCATTCAACCCTCATGTTTGCTCGCACACATTTTCTGCCAACCGATCCAATGTACCTTCTTCTCACCGTCAGCTTCACCCCACCAAAAGATAGAAGAGATAGATGTCAGATTCCCGCACAATTTTTTGGTGAGTTGGAAGCAACTCATGGTGAACGTTGGGGTAGACTGGAGCCCCAATTTAACCAACACCTCCCAAGCCTTCTTCGATAAACCTTGCCCCTTCCATCCCGTGTGTAACACCCACGATGCGGCTATATCTCCCACGTGTCGGAGCATGACTTAGAGGCATAACCGCATAGTAGACATGTCGCAAGAGGGGTAATCTTTACACATCCCATGTACTGGATAAGATAGAGATAAAGAGTTGGCTTACAATTGCCACTTCACACAATACATAAATATAGCATTACATCATCCAGAATACAATCAAGGTCTGACTACGGAACCAAAATAAAGACAACCCCATATGCATAAGATCCTCGATCACCCCAACTGGGCTCCACTACTGATCGTCTGGAAAGGAAACATAGTAACGTCCTGAATCCTCGTCGAACTCCCACTTGAGTTCGGTCGCATCCCCTAGACTGGCATCATCGGCACCTGCATCTGGTTTTGGAAGTAATCTGTGAGTCACGGGGACTCAGCAATCTCACACCCTCGCAATCAATACTATTTAAGCTTATGGGAAGGAAAAGGTAGTGAGGTGGAGCTGCAGCAAGCACTAGCATATATGGTGGCTAACTTACGCAAATGAGAGCGAGAAGAGAAGCAAAGCACGGCCGAGAAGCTACAAAGATCAAGAAGTGATCCTAATACTACTTACGTTCAAGCATAACACGAGACCGTGTTCTCTTCCCGGACTCCGCCGAAAAGAGACCATCACGGCTACACACGCTGTTGATTCATTTTAATTAAGTTAAGTGTCAGGTTTTGTACAACCGGATATTAACAAATTTCCATCTTCCCATAATCAAGGGCACGGCTTTCAAAAGTTCAAAACACTGTAGGGGTGTCCCAACTTAGCCCATCACAAGCTCTCACGGTCAACGAAGGATATTCCTTCTCCCAGGACGACCCGATCAGACTCGGAATCCCGGTTACAAGACATTTCGACAATGGTAAAACAAGACCAGCAAAGCCACCCGGATGTGCCGACAAATCCCGATAGGAGCTGCACATATCTCGTTCTCAGGGCACACCGGATTGTCCAAACTTCCGGTAGGCCAACCCAGATTTGCCCCTAGTGGCCACCGGCGGCTGACAAGTCACCGGCACTGGCCCGGGGGTTTAAAATAAAGATGACCCTTGAGTCCGCGGAACCCAAGGGAAAAAGGCTTAGGTGGCAAATGGTAAAACCAAGGTTGGGCCTTGCTGGAGGAGTTTTATTCAAGGCGAACTATCAAGGGGTTCCCATTATAACCCAACCGCGTAAGGAACGCAAAATCAAGGAACATAACACCGATATGACGGAAACTAGGGCGGCAAGAGTGGAATAAAACACCAGGCATAAGGCCGAGCCTTCCACCCTTTACCAAGTATATAGGTGCATTAAAGTAAACAAGATATAATAATGATATCCCAACAAAAATCATGTTTCAATAAGGAACAAACTCCAATCTTCACCTACAACTAGCAACGCTATAAGAGGGGCTGACCAAAGCGGTAACATAGCCAAACAACGGTTTGCTAGGACAAGGTGGGTTAGAGGTTTGACATGGCAATATGGGAGGCATGATATAGCAAGTGGTAGGTATCGCGACGTAGGCATAGCAATAGAGCGAGCAACTAGCAAGCAAAGATAGAAGTGATTTCGAGGGTATGGTCATCTTGCCTGCAAAGTTCTCCGAGTTGACGTAAGCTTGATCCTCGTAAGCGTACTCAACGGGTTCCTCGATCACGTACTCGTCTCCCGGCTCTACCCAAGGCAAGTACACAAGCAAAGGAAACCATAATCAACCACGGTGCAATGCGCAATCAACATGATGCAAAACATGGCATGATATGTGGGATGTGATATGCAATGCATATGCGTGCTCCGGGAGGAAAAGATTGAATCAGGCCTCAACTTGGCAAACCAAGAGTGCCTCTGGAAATATGAGTTGATTTCGGTCGAAATCGATATAAAGATCACCGGAATCGGATGCACGGTTTGCAAATGGCAAGCAAAACAATAATGGCACAATTCTGCGATTAACAGCATGATGCCATCTAGAATGCAACAAGAAACTAAGCTACTGCACTCCAACATAGCAACAAAGCACATGGCAGTGATCTACTTAAGATGCTTGACAAAAGATGAACACTGAGCTATGGCAAAATCACAAAATATCAGGCTCAAACAAGCATGGCAAAAGGGCAAAATATATCAGCATCACAGACTTAATGAAAATACTAACATGTCAGGAATTAACATCAGGAAGCAATGTTTAGAGCAAGATAACAACATGCTATAGGATCAGATCATAGCAATACAAGGCATATAACAAAAGTCCCTTACTGACCATAAGACAAAAGGGCACAGAAAACATGATGGCACCCATGTAAACATATCAAGTTTTGTTAACAGATTCAGACTTAGCAGAAAACTGGACATGGCAAAAACAGAGTTATGTAGGCATGTTTGCGAGCTCGACGCACTCAACACAAGGCATTGCATGACAAACTAAGCACACTACCAGCAAGAATACATGTTCGAGAAGCTAACCATGGCAAGAACCATCTCATAGCATGCATGGATCAACTACAACAACCTTGGCAAAATTGATTAACACGTAAACAATCTGCCAGGAAAATTTTATAGCAAAAGTAGAGCAAGATTGAGTCATGCTAGGGTACTCCATAACTGCAAACAAGGACATTGATGGAAAGAGCACAACCATATGTAAAAATCATCCTTACTGAACATACTCAAAAGAGGCATGGATCTCTCTGTAGCAACATGAATACATGGCATAAAAATAACATCAGGGAAATGACTGAAAATCTAAGTCCCTGAAATCAGCAACATCACGAGAGCTACTTTGCAAGCATGTGCTAGTCACCACATTAATCAGAAAAATACATGGCATACACCCCTGTAAAGATGGCATGGCATGGCCCAAAACACATGTAGAGCTCATGATCATATGCGGCACACAATAATCATGGCAAAAATGACAAATGCTCAAGATCTGTTAAGAAACAGGAACTAACATTTTATAGCACTCTTGCAACAGCAATTTGGGCATCAAGATGGACTCAAACAAGCCTGGTGCAATGGAACAAAATGAAGAGGACATCCTAACGAACATTTTGATATATGGCACGCTCAAAACGGAGCTACGTTGACAGAGTTATGGCATGATGAACATAGCTTCAGGATGTTAGGGACTTAGGGAAAAATCACCTCCGAAATCCCAGATCTAGGGTTTCAGGCACGTGGATCGAGGTTTTATGTCTACTACACAACCTTCTTCTTGTAGACGTTGTTGGGCCTGCAAGTGCACAGGTTTGTAGGACAGTAGCAAATTTCCCTCAAGTGGATGACCTAAGGTTTATCAATCCGTAGGAGGTGTAGGATGAAGATGGTCTCTCTCAAGCAACCTTGCAACCAAATAACAAAGAGTCTCTTGTGTCCCCAACACACCCAATACAATGGTAAATTGTATAGGTGCACTAGTTCGGCGAAGAGATGGTGAAACAAGTGGTATATGGATGGTAGATAATAATTTTTGTAATCTGAAAATATAGTGGTATATGGATAGTAGATAAAGGTTTTGTAATCTGAAATATAAAAACAGCAAGGTAGAGTGATAAAAGTGAGCGTAAACGGTATTGCAATGTGTAGGAAACAAGGCCTAGGGTTCATACTTTCACGTGTAAGTTCCCTCAACAATACTAACATAATTGGATCACATAACTATCCCTCATGCAACAAAGAGTCACTCCAAAGTCACTAATAGCGGAGAACAACGAAGAGATTATGTAGGGTACGAAACCACCTCAAAGTTATTCTTTCCAATCAATCCGTTGGGCTATTCCTATAAGTGTCACAAACAGCCCTAGAGTTCGTACTAGAATAACACCTTAAGACACAAATCAACCTAATGTCACCTAGATACTCCAATGTCACCTCAAGTATCCGTGGGTATGATTATACGATATGCATCACACAATCTCAGATTCATCTATTCAACCAACACATAAGAACCTCAAAGAGTGCCCCAAAGTTTCTACCGGAGAGTCAAGACGAAAACGTGTGCCAACCCCTATGCATAGGTTCATGGGCGGAACCCGCAAGTTGGATCACCAAAACATACATCAAGTGATCTGTATAATTGTATATCGGCGAAGAGATGGTGATACAAGTGGTATATGGATAGTAGATAATATTTTTGTAATCTGAAATATAAAAACAGCAAGGTAGCAAGTGATAAAAGTGAGCATAACGGTATTGCAATGATAGGAAACAAGGCCTAGGGTTCATACTTTCGCTAGTGTAAGTTCCCTCAACAATACTAACATAATTGGATCATAAAACTATCCCTCAACATGCAACAAAGAGTCACTCCAAAGTCACTAATAGCGGAGAACGAACGAAGAGATTATGGTAGGGTACGAAACCACCTCAAAGTTATTCTTTCCAATCAATCCGTTGGGCTATTCCTATAAGTGTCACAAACAGCCCTAGAGTTCGTACTAGAATAACACCTTAAGATACAAATCAACCAAAACCCTAATGTCACCTAGATACTCCAATGTCACCTCAAGTATCCGTGGGCGTATACGATATGCATCACACAATCTCAGATTCATCTATTCAACCAACACAAAGAACCTCAAAGAGTGCCCCAAAGTTCTACTGGAGAATCACGACGAAAATGTGCCAACCCCTATGCATAGGTTCATGAGCGCAGTTGGTCACCAAATACATCAAGTGAATCACGTGGTATCCCATTGTCACCACAGATATCCACGGCGTGGCACGTGGTATCCCATTGTCACCATAGATATCCACGGCAAGACATACATCAAGTGTTCTCAAATCTTTAAAGACTCAATCCGATAAGATAACTCCAAAGGGAAAACTCAATTCATTACAAGAGAGTAGAGGGGGGAAGAAACATCATAGGATCCAAATATAATAGCAAAGCTCGCGATACATCAAGATCGTATCATCTCAAGAACACAAGAGAGAGAGAGAGAGATCAAACACATAGCTACTGGTACATACCCTCAGCCCCGAGGGAGAACTACTCCCTCCTCATCATGGAGAGCACCGAGATGATGAAGATGGCCACCGGTGAGGGTTCCCCCCTCCGGCAGGGTGCCGGAACAGGGTCCCGATTGACTTTTGGTGGCTACGGAGGCTTCTGGCGGCGGAACTCCCGATCTATGTTGCGTTCTGGAAGTTTTAGGGTATATGGAGTTATATAGGCAGAAGAAGCACGTCAGGGGAGCCACGGAGGCCCCATGAGGCAGGGGGCGCGCCCCCCACCCTCGTGGGCAGCTCCCGTATCTTCTGACGTGGGGTCCAAGTCCATTAGGTGTGTTTCCTTCCAAAAGTAACTTCTCCAGTTGATTTCGTTCCGTTTTGACTCCGTCTGATATTCCTTTTCTTCAAAACACTGAAATAGGCATAAAACAACAAATCTGGGCTGGGCCTCCAGTTAATAGGTTAGTCCCAAAAATAATATAAAAGTGGATAATAAAGCCCAATATTGCCCAAAACAGTAGATAATATAGCATGGAGCAATCAAAAATTATAGATACGTTGGAGACGTATCATGCATCCCCAAGCTTAATTCCTGCTCGTCCTCGAGTAGGATGTAATTCTTCTTGCTTGTGATATGAATATTCAGATCCAAAAGATTCAAGACAAAAGTTCATATTGACATAAAAATAATAATACTTCAAGCATACTAACTAAGCAATCATGTCTTCTCAAAATAACATGGCCAAAGAAAGTTATCCCTACAAAATCATATAGTATGGCTATGCTCCATCTTCACCACACAAAATATTTAAATCATGCAGAACCCCGATGACAATACAAGAAATTGTTTCATACTTTTGATGTCCTCAAACTTTTTCAATCTTCATGCAATACATGAGCGTGAGCCATGGACATAACACTATAGGTGGAATAGAATGGTGGTTGTGGAGAAGACAAAAGGGGAGAAGATAGTCTCACATCAACTAGGCGTATCAACGGGCTATGGAGATGCCTATCAATAGATATTAATGTGAGTGAGTAGGGATTGCCATGCAACGGATGCACTAGAGCTGTAAATGTATGAAAGCTCAACAAAAGAAACTAGTGGGTGTGCATCCAACTTGCTTGCTCACGAAGACCTAGGGCAATTTGAGGAAGCCCATCATTGGAATATACAAGCCAAGTTCTATAATGTAAAATTCCCACTAGTATATGAAAGTGACAACATATGAGACTCTCTATATGAAAAACATGGTGCTACTTTGAAGCACAAGTGTGGAAAAAGGATAGTAGCATTGCCCCTTATTTATTTATTTATTTATTGGGCCTTCTTTTTTTCTTTGGCCTTTCTATTTTTTTATTTGGCCTTTCTTCTTTTTTTATGGCCTTTCTCTTTTTTTTATTTTTTTATTTGGGACAATGCTCTATTGAATGATGATCATCACACTTCTATTTATTTACAACTCAATTATTACAACTCGATACTAGAACAAAGTATGACTCTATATGAATGCCTCCGGCGGTGTACCGGGATGTGCGATGATGCATGAGTGACATGTATGAAAGAATTATGAACGGTGGCTTTGCCACAAATACGATGTCGACTACATGATCATGCAAAGCAATATGACAATGATGGAGTGTGTCATAATAATGGAACGGTGGAAAGTTGCATGGCAATATATCTCGGAATGGCTATGGAAATGCCATAATAGGTAGGTATGGTGGCTGTTTTGAGGAAGGTATATGGTGGGTTTATGGTACCGGCGAAAGTTGCGCGATGCTAGAGAGGCTAGCAAAGGTGGAAGGGTGAGAGTGCGTATAATCCATGGACTCAACATTAGTCATAAAGAACTCATATACTTATTGCAAAAATCTAGAAGTTATCAAAGCAAAGTATTACGCGCATGCTCCTAGGGGGATAGATTGGTAGGAAAAGACCATCGCTCGTTCCCGACCGCCACTCATAAGGAAGACAATCAATAAACACCTCATGCTCCGACTTTGTTACATAACGGTTCACCATACGTGCATGCTACGGGAATCACAAACTTCAACACAAGTATTTCTCAAATTCATAACCACTCAACTAGCATGACTCTAATATCACCATCTCCATATCTCAAAACAATTATCAAGTATCAAACTTCTCATAGTATTCAACACACTCATAAGAGAATTTTATTATTCTTTAATACCTAGCATATTAGGATTTTAAGCAAATTACCATGCTATTTAAGACTCTCAAAATAATATAAATGAAGCATGAGAGTTCATCTATTTATTCAAAATAAAACTACCACCATGCTCCAAAAGATATAAGTGAAGCACTAGAGCAAATGATAAACTACTCGGAAAGATATAAGTGAAGATCAATGAGTAGTCGAATAATTATGCAACTATGTGAAGACTATCTAACATTTAATAATTTCAGATCTTGGTATTTTATTCAAACAGCAAGCAAATAAAAATAGAATTACATTCTAAGAATATCAAACATCATGTGAAGAAGCAAAAACTTAGGATCAACCGAAACTAACCGATAATTGTTGAAGAAGAAAGGTGGGATGCCAACCGGGGCATCCCCAAGCTTAGATGCTTGAGACTTATTGAAATATTATCTTGTGGTGCCTTGGGCATCCCCAAGCTTGATATTTTGTGTCTCCTTAATTCCTCTCATATCATGGTCTCCCTAAATCTCAAAAGCTTCATCCACACAAAACTCAACAAGGACTCGTGAGATAAGTTAGTATAAACCATTGCAAAAACCTTATCATACTCTACTGTAGCAAATCACTAAAATTATTATTCAACATTGCATACTAAGTGTCTCTGCATATTTAATAGTCCTATCGTCAAATAGAATCATTAAAGAAGCAAACATATGCAAACAATGCAAACATAACAACAATCTGCCTAAACAGGATAGTCTGTAAAGAATGCTGCAACATCCATACTTCCCTAGCTCCAAAAATTATGAAATAAAATTCCCACTGTATTAAATTTATCAGAGCTTAATATGCAAAAGGTTTCAACATTTTATCACATTCTGAATTTTCTAGGGAATTATTGTAACAGCAGTAAACTTTCTGTTTTCAAACAGCAACATGTATACTTGTAACATAG